>NC_141161.1:128951694-129179194 GCF_053477565.2 Lygodium microphyllum
TATGCACATGTTCTGAAATAGCTTCATGGAAAGCTCAATAACAAAGTTGTAAAATGCATTTTTATTGGCTAAAGTTCGGAGAGCGAGAACTATCAATTGTATAATCCACACGCGAAGAAAGTATTTGTCAGTCGGGATGTTATATTTTCCGAAAAAGCTGCATTTTCACATGATCACTTTGAGATGCCAGCCACAAATGACATTGGTGATGTCTTTGAGGGTCTTTTCCCACTTTCTTTAGAGTCCATGCCTGCTGTAAATGGGTTGACAAACATATTACAGAAAGCTGTTGCTGCAGCACATGCTCTCGAACACTAGGCACTTGATCTTGGATTACTACATGCAGTGAAAAATGCAATATAGCATGAAAGGGCTGCTGTAAATGCAGCTTAAACAGTCCCTAGACGGCTGTTACGCACTTTCCAAGAGAGTACAATGGATTCTCCCTTACCTCAATGCACTAGAAGGGCTACTAGACATGCAATACATGATGCAAGGGGGCCCATTTGGCTGAAATTATGGGAGTAGATGATGATTGTGATGAGCATGTGTTCATATGATGTGCCTACTGCCTTGGACAAAGCTCAGCAAGATGTAAATTGGATGCACACCATGCAAGAATAGTTATACTCTGTTGCCACTAACTCTACATGGGATCTTGTGGATTTACCACGTGGTAAAAAAACTATATCAGCACAAAATGGGTTTTGGAACTCAAACACAAGGCTATCGATAGGTACAAGGCATGGTTGGTAGCAAAAGGCTATCCATAGAAGAAGGGTACAGATTATGAGGAAACCTTTGCTCCTACATCCTTTATGAGTACAATGAGCTATGTGATTGCTATGGCTACAAATTATGGCTGGAAAGAGTATCAATTGGACATAAAGATAGCATTTTTAAATGGGGATCTACATGAGGATGTTTATATTTCACAATCTCCAAGGTGTATGGTAAAGGGCAAAGAGCACATGGTCTGCAGACTGCATAGGGCTCTTTACAGTCTCAAACAGGTTCCTCATTCATGGTACTCTAAAATTGATGCTTATTTAGCCACCTACGTCCACTCTATACATTAAGAATGAAGGGGGGATTTGCTAATTATCATTGTTTATGTGGATGATATGCTGCTCACTAGACCTAAAGAGGATAAAATTGCAAATTTCAAAGCTGAATTGAAGCATGCATTTGCTACATCAAATATGGGCTGTCTACACTATTATTTGGGGATTCAATTCACCCAAAATCAGCATGGCATCATCATGTCACTGTCAGTGTATGTGGAAAAGCTTTTACATAGGTTTCACATGCAAGATTACAAACCTATTTACACTCCTATGGAGCCAAGCTTAAAGCTATCTATGCATGATGGTGAAGAGATGTTTGATGTTGCAATTTACTGCCGGGTTGTTAGCTGTCTCATTTATCTTTGCAGCACACACCTTGATATTCAATATATAGTATTTGAGGTGAGTAGGTATACGCACAGCCCACATGCCATACATTAGCAAGCGGTTAAGCAAATCGTCAAATATTTGCAAGGTACTTAGTAACATGCTTTATTTTTTCCTGGGGTGGAAGACATGCATCTACATGCTTACAGATTCATACACCCTCACCTTATGAGGCTAAGTACAAGGCACTGCTCATGGCAATAATGGAATGTTATGGCTACGTAGATTGTTGACTCATCTACATATACCATTGGACAGTCCTACGCCTGTTCTTTCTAAAAGTCATAGTGCTATTGTAGTGGCACGAAATCTCTTCTCCATAGCTAGTGCATTTCTCGCATGGAGTAGTGTGTAATATCATTTGATAGGCATGTGGAAGGTGACTCCCCCTCTACTCCATCTCCCTCTCGCTCCTGTTTTGTTGAGGCTCCCCAATGGCATATCTTGATCCCCTCAGTGGAAAGTGTAACTCCTGTCTAATCAATATTGCTACTACTCCTAACCCTCATGTGGTGCCTTCATGTCACATGCATCCTCTCTATGAAGACTCCCAGATATATCCATATACACTAGATAGCCCCTGCTTAAGGCTCTAATGTGTCTATGTGATCATAATTAGGCCATGGCTCTCCATCACCTCCTCCATCCTTTGTGGATATATCAAGAGCAAACCGTTATAGTTCCACACTATCATCTGTATCTCTAAGGTGTCTCTCTTATAGGCCACGTACCCTATTCAACTACCTTTCCCTCCTTCCTAGCCTAGATTATTTTGGCCTAACCCTCATGCGGCACCCCGATGTCATGTGCATCCTATGTACATTGACTTCTAGGCATATCCATATACTCTAGGTAGCCCCCTCTCAAGGTTTTAATGTGTCTATGTGATCATAATCAGGTCGTGGATCTCCATTACCTCCTCCATCTTCCCTAGATGCAACCAAAGTCAACTATTATAATTCCACATTGTCATCCATATCTCTAAGGTGTCTGTCTTCTTTTTTTTTTGGCAGATAAAATGTGGCTGATTATATTACTCAAAGAAATTGATTACAGCGGAGTGCTCATGCTCAACAGACTAGCTAGAGCTGATGCAGAAACCCAAATACATCATGTATACAAGCCTCTCAGGGTGGTCTGGGGCGATGGAGGCAAGAAGCCATGGAGGGGGGATGTATCGCCATCTGGGGCTGCCTTCCTACATCATGAAAAACAGGTCCTGGTTGCCCCAAGTATGCATGAAATGACCACGGAGCTCCTTACGAGCCCTGGACTCGCCCTACACCTGATCCCAACGGCCACGGAGGGAGTGGATGATGGAGGTCCAAAGCTCAGCTAGGGTCGCCTGTGCTGAAAGTCTCTCTCCGCCAAAAGTCTCCTGACACCGCACCTTCCAAATATGCCATCTAGTAAGACTCCCTATAAACTCCCATATCTCAAAGCGTTCTGCTGTAGGCTCTAGTACTTGGCAGATGGATAGAGTCTCCAAACCAGCCACTGCGCGCACGACCCTGCCTGAATGATGAATATCGTGTCTAGCATCCCGGCCTCATACAGCCTGCATAGTACATGTCTGCCAATCTTGGCAATGTACTCCAGGAACCTCGGTGGCTTCATGGCGACTGCACTGGTCGACCATAGCCACTCTCCTAGATCCCACTCCAGCTCATCAAGTGGTCCCAGATCCTAAGGAACCACTCCCTAAGCTCCTTCCACAAAACATAAGGGTCCAATCGCCATGTTTTCCCCTGAAGGCCCACCACCCAAATCCTTCTCCATGAAAGGGCAGCTATCCCCTCATCCTACTGTCCTCTACCAAGGGCCAGATGCCCCCCCTTCCTGAACGGTGAAGAAAGTCCCTTGCGGGGCGCCACCCACTCTACCTGCTACCTGTAGAGGGATGCCTGCTGGTGAAAACCTAGCGGCCCATACCTCCCCGGGCTCTATCGACACTTGTATCGAGAGAGCAAGCCACTCCGAAGGTATTGCTGCGTCTATCTCCCTTCGCCTCAACTCCACTTCTTTCTAACAGCTTGATACTGGATGCAGCACCTCCTCGTCTGCCATCCTATATACCTCCCGCCATGTCTTGATGGTACGAGCCGGGCTGGCCTCCCAACCAACCCACTGGATGTGGGGACGCTCGCCAATCTGTGCCCCTTCTCGATCTTTGGCCTAGGGGTTCTTGATCACCTACTGATGGTCTATCTCCTCCTGGCAGCCTGGGGGGCTCTGGATTAGGGCCTTACGGAGGCCCTGCCACACGCAGAGTAAGCTGCGTAAGAAAGGTGGTCTGGGCTGATATGAAGATCCATCTCAGGAACGGCCTCCACTCACAGCGAAGCCTCGGTCTACAATCCTGAAGACCCTCCTGCAATAGGACCTTCTAGGTTTGCCCTCCCAGTGTAAGGCCACGGACAACTAGCTTGCCCAAGAGGGCTATACTCTGAAACTTTGGGTCTACGCCACCTTGGCCTGGGAATCCCTGGAGCAGTCTGACTTGGACCAAAGGAAGTTCCGCACTAGGCGGCGAAGCTGCACTACGCAGGATAAGGAGCACCAACACGAGGCCATGTACCAGGCTGTCACTAGGAGGACGTGGTTAACCACCAGGGCTCAGCCGGCTAGTGAGAGGCGAGCCGTGCTCCAGTAGGTTAGCTTCCTTCGAATAGAATCGAGAACTGGAAGAAACTGCTGGGCGGGAGTGATGTCGAGTCCCACCCGGAACCCTAGGTACCGGACGGTCTGCCCTTGGCTCACCCATCTAAATCCTAGGTGGACGTCCCACTGCGTACTAGAGTCCTGGTTTGTGAGGAAACCAACCGACTTTCGCCAGTTGATTTTTGCTCCTCAAGAGCTAGCCTCACTCTCTCCAACATCAACTCATTGTCCTCTATGTAGAGTGTTGTATCATCTGCATACTCTGAGTCTAGCAACTCAATCTCCTCTCTCACGGGAAGCCGGAGGCCGCGTAATCCGCTCAGACGAGACCTGAGTAAGTGAGACATCGCCTCCGCAAAGAGTAGCAACAGGTATGGGGCCAAGGGGCAGCCCTGCCGGACTGATCTCTCCAGCCAAAACTCCTCCCCTCGCCTACCATCTATGAGAACCCTGCTCGTGGCTAATCTGTAAAGTGCGGTGACCCCGCGAATCCAAGCTTGGGGGAAACCCGACCTCACCATGGTGCCCTCTAGGAAATCCCAGTCCATCTTGTCATAAGTTTTCTCGAAATCCAAGAGTAGTACGGCCTGTCTTTGCCCATTGTGGTGAGCCCACTCTATTGCCTCAAAAAAGGTGAATACATTGTCTAGGATACTCCTATCCTGGACAAAGCCTGTCAGTGTGTCATAGATGATGTCTGGCAGCACGTGGCGTAGTCACCTACCAATCATCTTTGCCAGTGCCTTATAGGCCACAGATAATAAGGTGAACGGTCTCCACTGGAAAAGCTCCAATTGGTCTCCCCCTTTGGGGAGATGAGTGATAAGGCTTGCCGAAAGGCTCCCTGGCATCTGTCCTGAAGTGAAAATCTCCTAGAAGGCCATTAGTAGGGGGTTCTTTACCACTTCCCAGTAGGTAGTAAATAAGGCCTTAGAGAGGCCATCCTCTCCTATGCATTTCTGCTCGTCCTGTGTATGGAAAGCCTCCTCTAGTTCCTTCTTTGTGAAGGGGGCTAGGAGAGAGCGTCCCATCTCCTCTGTGACAATGGACACAATGTGATCCCAGACCTGCTGCCTGCATCGTTGTCCTCTAGGTGAGGCTGTTTCCTGCTGGAAAAGGCGTCTGTAGTAATCAATGGCAATCTACATCACCTCGTCTGGGCTAGAATGAGTCCTCCCATACTGATCTCGAAGGCTGCGTATCTGCTCTCTTGCGGTGTGAGGCTGGTGCACCTAGAAAAAATCCTTGCAGATCGTGTCCCCCTTCCGCGCCCAAAAAGCTGTTGAGGTGCAGAAAGAGAACTCAGGGCACTTGTTCTCTAGGCCAGCGATGGTTGCTTGCGCTCGCACCTCCTGTACGTGGAGGGTGAGAACCTCTGGTGCCTCCTGTAGTAATCTTTGCGTGGCTCCAAGGTCCCGCCGGAGCACTCTCTTCATCCACTGGGAGATGTGGTCTATCACCCTACTCTTTAACTCTATCTATGTCGTTGTCCAATCCCCTGAGTGAGAAGACTGAAAGAAGAAAGAGTAGTTTGGTCCATCCGATGGTGCTAGTAGATGGACCTTGCTCCTCGTTGACTTGCAAACCACAAAGATCCCCAACTCTAGAGGTAGTGGGAACTCTCCGCACTCCGCAACTCTCAGGTAGGACTACGGGCCACTGCGGAAAAACTCCTGTGGCAACAGCTGTGTCTGTCTTGGGAAGGTGTGAAGGGCGGCAGGGGCGGATAAGCTGGTGGCTGTGTGGGAGGGGAAAGACTGCTCGTGCGAGGAGGATGTAGGCGTGTGTGGCTCATCACCTATTGTGTGAGGAGCGGGAGTGGGTCTAGGAGGAATCACCTTAAATGGGTGCGGATCAGGGGGGGTGCTCGACAGGGGAGATGGTGGGGGAGAAGAGGGTCGAGGGATGGTGGAATGGTCGAAAGTATGTGGTGGATGTGGGAGGGGGGAGGACTGGTGGCCCTGGAAGGGGGGGCTGTGAGCCAGGGTCAGTGGGGGGAGCCTGGGAGGTGGAGGGTGGGTGTGGGGGCTGTGGGATCTCAGGTGGGGTAGTCTATGGCGCGAGTGGTAGCTGTGGGGGACTGCGGTTCTACTGGGTGGGACGGGCAGGAGGGGGGGGGGGGGGGGAACTGGGGAGTGCTCTGCCGAGGGGGTGTAGCTCGCTCTCCTGCGCCCTGCTGTCGAGGCTGCGACTGAGGCACTAGTTGCGGCCCCACCTGCCCGTCTCCCTCTCTGTCGTCTCTGGACCCGTATGAAGCCGTCGGCGTCCACTTATGGGCCCGTCACTAGAGCCCCCTTGGCCCCAAAACGCGTACAATCTGTTGTCTGATGTCCAAAGTCATGGCAGCGCAGGCACTGCCTTGGTTGCCCAGTCCCAATGACCTGCTGCCTAAAGGAGTGGCTTCCAACCTCAATCTCCAGGAACTTTGGTATGCTTTTTGTGTCTTTCACAGCCACTCCTACCTTTGGGACTCTTGCAGTTGTCACTGCATCCGCGAAGGAAGCAAGGAGAACTGTGCCAAAAAGCCGTCCAAAGTCCTCCACTAACTAGCGGTATTCTACCGCCAGTCTTGGAAAAAGTAGGGTGACTGGGTGTCTGAGAAAACTGTTGTGGAGTGCGAATGACTCCACTATGAAGCTACTATACCAAGGAACCATGTAGATGACCCCCTTCGTAAAAACTCTCTCCTTCCGTCTCCCTCTCTCATGATTCATCCATCTCTCTCTCTCATATACACACAATGGCACAATGCAACCATCCTATCCCATGGGCCACCATTCGAATTTCAGAATTTGAAATCTCCCAAGGATGCAATTTATAGATTACAAAATGGGAGGGCACAAGATGAGGATGGACTAGTAGCAGAACATTTCTCACATGCTTGTGACATATTAGCACCCATATTAGCACATATGTTCAATAGAGCAGTATGTGAAGGTTTCCCTATGAGTTGGTTAGGCAATACTATAATCCCTCTATTTAAAAGTGATCCCTTGATTCCTAGCAACTATAGGACTATCACGATCGATCATACTTTGGCCAAGATATATGGATCTGTATTGGAGCATGACTCAGTGAGTGGGTTGAAATGCAAGGCAAGAGAGCATGAGGACAGGCAGGTTTCAGACGAGGATATACCACACTGGACCATATTCTCACACTTAGAGCCATTATTGAGGAGGGTTGAGTCCAAGACAAGAGGATCTATTGTTGCTTTGTAGACTTTCGCAAAGCTTTTGATATAATGCCTCGTACACGCATCATGCAGAGATTGCAAGACATTGGAGTACCAGAGGGTATACGATGGGGTGTCTATACATTATATGAGGCAGTGACAAGTCATGTATGAGCACTTGGGGGACTATCAAAGAGAATTGAAAATACCATAGGAGTGAAACAAGGATGTCCACTTTCACCCACATTGTTTGGTCTATACATAGATGAAGTGTCTAATTACATAGACTGAGGAGGAGCTGGAGCTAGCCTGGCAAGGGTGCTGATACCAATATTACTCTATGCAGATGATATTGTTCTCATTTCAGATTCACCGGAGGGATTGCAATGCCATCTAGACACTTTGCACATCTTCTGTAGAGACAAAGATCTCATAGCGAACCTTGGGAAGACCAAAACCATGGTTTTCAATACTTCAGCAGCATGCGTGACTAGATCTAGGTACCAGTTCACATTTGGGGGAGACATATTGAAGCATGTGAGAAAATATGTCTATTTGGGAGTCACCTTCTCTAGCCCACGTTTTTCGTTGAGAGGGGCATCAGAGGCACGTCTAGCACGTGGATACGCAACACTAGGGACACTCGAGAGTCAATGTGCTCACATATAGTTCCAAGAGCCCCGCACCAAACTCTGGTTGTTTGACTCCCTAGTCACACCTATATTACTATATGGAGCAGAGGTATGGGGTTGCAGCTTGTACCACATGTGTCTTAGCCACTCATTGATCAAATTGGAGTAGAGAGGGATTATTATGATGGTTGGGATAGCATGGAAAGGCCATTGATCATGATGAGAGCACACATGATTTGGAGTAAGCCCTCTACCCCACATCCCATTGTCTGAGCAGAGCTAGGGGCAACGCCTATAGTTACGGAGGCACTCTTTAGGGCAGTGACCTTTTGACACAAACTATAGGAACTTCCACGCCATAGATACTCTAGATTGGCACTAACCTCATCTAGACAACTAGCAACAGGAGGCGAGAGAACTATCGGTTTTCACAGATGCTTGTTTGGATGAGCCTACATGGTTTGGATATTGATCGTCTTCCACCTTTGGATTATAGTCTTGGCTGCCCTACACTTTCTCTCAGCCGATCAGAGATGAACCAGGTGATTAGAGCTGACATCTTGAGGATTGAGACAGCAAGGACATGGATCCATCCACCACTCCCTCTAGGATCGAGGATGGAGTTCTACAAGTCATTTCTTGTGTCTCTCTATTGATGGTTTTACTATTCGGCCAGCATATATGGACACCCATCTCTCCCATAGCGTACGGGTTGCTATCGGAAATATTCGCACCTCCTCACATAGGCTTCAAATGGAGACAGAAAGATGGACAAATATCCTAGCAGAGGATAGGACTTGCCAGCTTTGTGGTCGAGAGCCTGAGATGGAGGAGCACTACGTATGCAGATGCGCAGTATACTACGAAATACGAGGACGGTACCATTGCCTCTTCCGTGATGGATTCGGACCCCTTTGTCGTGTCATGGAGTACGAGGACTAGAGATACCTAGGTTTTTTCCTCCTGGAGCTCGAGAGGCGCCGAACTGCACTACTGCGAGACAGGAGGCTAGCTCATCTAGAAGGACACACACAGAGAGCAATGACAGACTTCTTCTCCAGAGCCAACCCTACTGACACTACCAGGCTAGCAAAGACAAAGCCACCCCGCCAAACACCTTACAGGCCACGCCGTGGAGTCAGATTGGATAGAGCCGTTTCCCTTCGTCGAGCACGACAACCCCGTCTACCAGGACCACGTCCGAGGAGGCCACACCACAGTCGGATTAGAGCCATTATCACGAGACATCGAAGACTCACCACCAACCATATCAGTGAAGCAGTTACCCCGCATCATAGCTAAGATCATGTGTAGATCTTGAGATTAGCTATAGCCCATAGTCTCCACTACAGTTTTGTGCATAGATCTATCAAATCTGGTTCTTTCCTTTCCTTTTCTTTTCTATCGATGGAACAACACTACACATGGTTCAACCCTAGTATAGTCCCATTGTATAGTTATTTTCAGTATTGTTTCATAGGCCACCCACTTATATGTGATGTTATCTTTACCTTACTGATGAGATGACATTAGACATGGATATACTCTGGATTTTGTCTTATAGGCCACATTGGCCTTAAGTAGACGTTAATATCTCTCTTTTTTCGTAAACGTTAATCTCTCTCTCTCTCTCTATCCTAAACCCTAAAGCACTCTCCCTTTCTATAAAAATCTCCCCCTCCCTCCATCTCATTCATCCTTTCAAGTTCTCCATCCCTTCTACTCCTTTCAAGCTCTTCATCCCTCCTATCCTCTCAAGCTCTCTCCTCCCTTAACTTTTCAACCCTTCCAACTTTCTTCTCCATCAAGCTCTAGCCTCTCTCTGCTCTCTAAAGCTCTCTATCCTTTCCACTTCTTTCTTCAATCATCTCACCCTCCATCTGTGACCCTCTAGGCTCTCTCTATACATCATCAATGGCACCCCCTCTTCATGAGGCCTTTCGCTTGCGTTATGCCTACTTCGAACGAGTGAAGGAAAAATCCAACACTTGAAAGTGGCAATGCAAGTATTGCTTAAAGCTCCAAATTTCATCCGTCACTCATATTCTCATCTACCTTTGCAAATTAGGAGAAGAGACCCTACCATGCCCCGATATTCCAAACAATGTCTATGAAGATTATCATCGGAAATGCTTGCCATTGAAGCGGCACAAAGGCCTTTCTAGGGCAAGTGAGGAGGTGGTCTCTCTTGATCATGAGGTCTCGGATGTAGAAAAAGATCCCTCTCCAATTGTATCGGTTTCCTCCATTTGAGAGGCCTCTACTATTCCATCAAGTAAAAGCCATTCGAGTGGTGTACCTATGCCCAAGAGACAAGCCACTCTTGCCTAAGCAAAATGTATAGGTGAATATGGATTCACTCAAGCTGCACGTTGTCTTCTTTTTTCATTGAAGGTAACCTCGGACATAGGTCCAAGATTTTTGTTAGTCCGATTATTACCGTACTACCATCAGACTATACTAATCGGACGCCATCAAACATGACAACCCTGTCTCAGACATATCAACTTTATGTCATCAAGATCGGGTGAAAAAAAATAAAGTATAATAGCCTTTTTTAGCCTTATACTCGTTTCAACTGATGATGCAAGTCTTATCTCGGACATATCAATTATCTATCATGAATTGCGTGGTGGGGAGACTTGCTTGAGCTACGGCCCCAAACACACACCGTACACACAAGAGGAAGCTCACTCAAAAACACAAGAAGAGAGATGAAGGCCAAAACGTTTTCTTGCTAGTTATTTCTTTTTCTTCCACACATAATACAATGTACACAGTATAGATAAGATACAACATAAAGGAAAAGTGGCCTACTAAGTCAAATAGTGGATAATTGACTATACTAATCGACTGGCACTACAACTATGCTAGCTATAGGTAGGTGCAACAAACGAAATATAATAAGTGATAAGTTGGTGGCCATGTGACGATCATAGTGACAATCCACATGCTAAGTGTAGACGTGCGGACCCATCTAGCCAAGCGGTCCATTGTCAATATCCGCACGTGTTGAGCTTGCCATCTCAACACTTACCCTTAAGCTCAACTGTATCTTTGCAACTCCAAGTAAGCTTCGAAACTTTCAAAGCTTCTCTGTACCCAATGCCTTTGTGAAAATATCAGCTATCTAATACTATGTGCTGATATATACTAAGTCAATCTCTTCTACAAGTGCCTTCTCTCTCACAAAGTAGTAGTGTACCTCAATGTGTTTTGCCCTAGCATGGAACACTGGGTTTCTAGCTAGTTGTATGCTACTCATGTTGTCACATTAAATGACAACCGGACCATGTCTCTACACATCCAAATCACCTAATTACTTTTATAGCTATACCACCTCACATGCTGCCATAGCAGCACCTCTATACTCGGCCTCCCTACTCGATAAAGCAACTCTAGGTTGTTTTTTGCTGCTCCAAGTAACTACCGCACTACCAAGGGAAAACACGAATCCACTGGTAGATCTTTTGTCTAACATGCTACCGACCCAATCTGCATTTGTGTATTCAAATACCTGTATGTCCTTATCTACCTCATAAAAAAGTCCATAATATAAAGTGAACTTCACATACCTCAATATGTGTCTAACTGCATCCAAATGAGGCTTTCTAGGCATCTCCATAAACTAACTGACAAGGCCAACATCATAGCTAAAACTCACTTGTGACAAGGTTATAACAACGATACTTTTTCTGCTCTAAAGAGTATCCAATAAAAATATATTTTTCAGCCTTCGGATCAAGCTTATTTCACAGCTTATCTTGAACATAAACATATGCAATACAGCCAAACATTTTCAATTGTGACACATCGGTCTCCTTGCTTGTAAAGTATTCTTCGGAGGTCATCCTATGAACTGTAGCTATGGGAGTTCTGTTCATAATAAAGATAGTAGTATGAAAAACTTTAGACCAAAAATATTTTTGCATATTCTTTTCAGCCAACCATCAATGCCCGTGCAACTTCTGCAATATGCCTATTTTTTCTTTTTGCAACCCCATTTTGCCATGAGGTATACCTACAAGTTGGTTGCCTCTTTATTCCATGAGACCTCAAGAAGCCACTAAACTCATTAGAGAGATACTCTCCCCCTCTATCTGATCCCAAGCACTTAACTTTCAAGCTTGTTTTTGTTTCAACAGCTACCTTAAAATATTTTAAGTGCTCAAATATATCACTCTTTTCCTTCATAAAGTATACCCATAGCTATGGATCATCAATAAATGTAACAAAGTATTTCTTACCACCAAGAGATACATTCTGTGTAGGTCCCCAAACGTCTATGCACAACATCTCTGTTGTGCGAAAAGAGTTGTCTTGATTGCTTTACCAAACTGGCATGCTTCACACAGTTTATAAAATTTTACAACTCTAAAACCAGGTAACCCTATAACCAATCCTTTTGACTGCATTAATTTTAGCATTTGAACATTTGCATATCCAATACATTTATGCCATATTTCAATGTCTGCAATCACTCCTTTTCCTTTAGTATACATAGCAACATTCATTGCAAGAATTCCAACATCTAAAGTAAACATTCGGCAAACTCTACTTCCTTTTGTGGCCAACCTACACTTATCATTGAAGTCTTCTACAAAACAGCCTTTCGCATTAAATCGAACCTATAATCCTTGCTCCACCATTTGACCAACAGACACTAAATTCTTTGTGATTGATGGCACATGTAATACATTTGTCGAACTCTTTGGGCCATCATACAAGGACAAGGGAACCTTTTCAATGTGTGAAATTGGGTGGTATGAATCATTACCCGTCTACACATAACCTGGATTTTTTAAGTCCTACATCTCTCCAAACCATTCAACATGATTGGTCATACGATTAGATGTACCTGAATCAACATACCATACATCATCATATATACCCTTTCTTGTAACAGCATTCATCATATGCTGCATAATAAATAAACGTTAAATGTGACCTGTTTTGCCACAATAATGACAAACAATAGCAAAATTTCTAGAACCTCTATTCTGTCATGTATCTTTTTCTCTAGAGCTCCCCATGCCTCTAATGTTTGCACAGCCTCCTGAAACCTGTATTTCACCAAATTGTTGATTTAGCATGTTTTACTGGTTATTACCAACACGTCCCATACCACAGCCTCTCAAAGAGGATCTGCCATATCCCCTTTCTGAACTTGAGTAAAATGCTGCCCATTTCTTTCAAATAAGTCACCTTGCATATTGATCTCTTCAGTAATCATGAGAGAGACTGACTTATTAAAATCTGAAAATGGCTTCCGAATATATACAAAAGTGACATGATTTTCAAGCCTTCTCATTATTAAGGCCACCCAAAGTAGATAAAACCAAATCATCATCATCAAGCATTGTATCAATCGTTGCTAAAGCATTTGCAATGTTCCTCATCTTCAAAACATACTCATTGACAGACATTGTCCCTTTCTTCAAGGTATTCAACTTTTGCTTGAGTTGAATCTTTCTTACCTTTATATTTACTGAAAACATGTCCTCAAAAATTGTCCAAGTTGCATGTGAAGTTTCTACATTCCTAATATGTGCAAGCATAGTATTATCAATGACTGTAAATAGACAATAAATCACATTTTTTGTCTTTTGCATTCCATTCTTTCCATGCATTTAATTCATATGCAGTCACAGGGATACTCAACTTTGACTCATTTTCTTTACTTGAAACGAACTCATAAAGGCCCTTTCCAATAATGAAGTTCATCACACGGAACTTCCATGAAGGGTAGTTGTTTTTGTCTAGCTTCTCAATGACAAGATTTCCACTGTTCTCTATCATTATTACAAAAATTATACAAAACAACAAGTCTTTTGCAACATTTCACAACGAGTGCACAACAATACACCAAGCAATCTTTTTCACTAATTGCTCAACATTACATGTAATCTGCAACCTGTTTGCAGATAAAACTTATAGCAAACATCTCAAAAACTACAAATTCAAAATCTACAACCTATGCACCTACCTTCAATCGATACAACCGAAATTGCAATATACCCTGAAACTGCTCTCTGCAACCTTGCAACTCTAAAACGGAGCCCGAAATGGTCTCAGATGTCCAAAAAACAACTTATCTATAGAATACATAGTGCTCTGCTCACACACCAAATCTCATAGCAATCTAAGATTTTCACTCTACTCTGCTTCTGATACCTCCGCAGACACTATCCAAGAAAGAGATTGGAAGAATAAGAGAGCTTCTTACTGGTTTCTTGCTTGCTCGAATCCTTGCTTTTTCTCCTTCACTTCATTCTTTAAAACCAACCTCTCAGTGGTGGCGCTGCTCTAATACCATGTCAAGAATCACGTGGCAAGGAGACTTACTTGAGCTACTGAGCCAAGCACACACCATACACACAAGAGAAAGCTCACTCAAGAACACAAGAGAGATGGAGGCCAAAACATTTTCTTGCTGGTTTTTCCTTTTTCTTCCATGCATAATACAATATACATAAAGTATAGATAAAATACAACATTAAGGAAAAGTGGCCTACTAAGTCAAATAGTGCATAACTAACTATACTAATCGATTGGTGCTACAACTATGCTGTAGGTAGGTGCAACAAACTAAATATAATAAGTGATAAGTCAATGGCCATGTGAGGATCATAATGACCACCGATGTTCTAAGTGCAGACGTGCAGAGCCATCTAGCCAGGCGGTCCATCATCAATGTTTGCACATGTTGAGCTCGCCATCTCAACATTTTCTATCATGATTAGCTAAAAAATGATACAATATAACAGTTTTTCTTTAATCCTAACACACTGATGTCATTCAAAACTTTTTACACATGATGGAGCGCAAGTGCAAGCAGCAACCTTTTGGTGCATAGTCAAAACTTAGACTAATCCAAAGGCATCATGCATCATGCTTTTAATGAATGACTTTTTTTTTTGCAAATAAAGTGTAGCTAATTATATTACTTCAGAAAAAAACTTGAATACAAAGAAGTGCTCATGCTCAACAGACCAAGCTGGAGCTAGTAAAAGTCACAGATACATCATATATATAAGCCTCTCAAGGCAGTCTAGGGAGATAGGGGCAAGAAGCCATGGAGGGGGGGGCTACTTGCCTGCATCACAAAGAACAGGTCCTGGCTGCCCCAAGTGCACATGAAATGACCTCGGAGCTCCTGAAGAGCCCTGGACTCGCCCTACACCTGATCCCGTCAGCCTCGAAGAGAGTGGATGATGGAGGTCCAAAGCTACGCTAGAGTCACCTGTACTGAAAGTCTCTCTCCGCCGAAAGCCACCTAATACCGCACCTTCCAGATACGCCAACCAGTAAGACTCCCTATGATTTCCCATACCTCAGAGCGGTTTGCTGTGGGCTCCAGTACCTAGCGGATGAGTAGAGCCTCTAAACCCACCACTGTGCACGACCCTGCCTCGATCATGAATATCGTGTCCTGTATCCCGGCCTCATACAGAAGGTGACGGCCCTCACTATCTACCTGCCAACAGAAAGCACTCCAAGAGATACATCCAAGGCTGGGTACTATGCGGCGCAAGATGCGGCATGCTCCTCTCCACACGAGTTGTGCCGCCTCACACGACCAAAGGTAGTGCTTTGGGATTTCCATTGACTGCTCTGTGCAGCACTTACAAACTCCCTCCTTCTGCATCTAGCAAGTCTGCTTCCCACCGCCAAGCCTCCATGTGCCACCAGCCATAAAAAGTATGATACCCTCCTCAGCCTCCAGCTGTCCCATAGACGGCGCCAGAAGGTCCGTCGACACGGCTCCGTGATGCTGTGCTCCACCCAATGCCTGCTGCGTGACAGCGCTCAATCCATGTCCTCCTGCTTCAGTATGTGTCTGCCAATCCTGGCGGTATACTCCAGGAACCTCGGTGGCTTCTTGGCGACCGCAGTGGCAGGCCAAAACCACTCTCCCGGATCCCACTCCAGCTTCTCAAGTGGCCTTCCTTCCCAGATCTAGAGGCGCTACTCCCTGAGCTCCTGCCAAAAGACCAAAGGGTCCAACCGCCATGTCTTCCCTTGAAGACCATCCATCCAGATCCTCTTCCATGAAAGGATGGCTATCCCCTCATCCTGCTGCCCTCTGTCAAGAGCCAGACGCCCCCCCTCTTGCACTGTGAAAAAGGTCCTAGGTGGAGCGCTACCCACTCTTCTTGCCACCTATAGGGGGATGCCTGCTGGTGAAAACCTAGCGGCCCATGCCTCCCCGGGCTCTATAGGCTCTCGGATCGTGGGAGCAAGCCACTCCTGAGGTATCACTGCGTCTATCTCTCTTCTCCTCAGCTCCACTCCTCGCTAGCAGTCTGATACTTGCTTTAGCACCTCCTTGTCCACCATCCTGTACACCTCCTGCCATGTCTTGATGGTACGAGCCGGGCCAACCTCCCAACCAGCCCACTGGATGTGGAGGCGCTTGCCAATATGTGCTCCTTCCCTGTCCCTGACCTGGGGGTTGCAAATCACCGGTTGACGGTCTATCTCCTCCAGGCAGCCTGGGGGGGTCTGGATAAGAGTCTTACGAAGGCCCTGCCACACACAGAGCAAGCTCTGTAGGAAGGATGATCTAGGCTGACGTGAAGATCCATCTCAAGGACGGCCTCCACTCACCGCCAAGCCTCGGTCTACAGTACTGAAGACCCTCCTGCAATAAGGCCTTCCAGGTCTGCCCTCCCGGTGTGAGACTGCGGACAACTAGCTTGCCCAGGAGGGCCATACTCTGATACTCTAGGTCTATGATCCCAAGCCCTCCCTCTGACCGATGTCGTATAATGGTTGCCCACGCCACCTTGGCCCTAGAATCCCTAGAGCCGTCTGACCTGGACCAAAGGAAATTCCGCACTAGGCGGCAAAGCTCCATTACGCAGGAGGAGGAGAAGCACCAACACAAGGCGATGTACCAGGCCATCGCTAGGAGAACCTAGTTAACTACCATAGCTCGGCCGGCTAGTGAGAGGTGAGCCGTGCTCCAATAGGTCAGTTTCCTCCGAATAGAATAAAGGACTAGAAGAAACTGTTGGGCGAGAGTGATGTCGAGTCCCATCTGGAACCCTAGGTATCGCACGGCCTGCTGCTCACCCATCTAAATCCTAGGTGGACGCCCCACTCCATGCTAGAGTCTGGGTCTGTGAGGAAACCAACCGACTTTCGCCAATTGATTTTCGCTTCCACTGCAAAACAGAACACCTCAAGAGCCAACCTCACTCTCTCCAACATCAACTCGTCCTCCTCTATGTAGAGCGCTGTATCATCTGCATACTCTTGAGTCTAACAACTCGGTCTCCTCTCTTACTACAAGTCGGAGGCCACGTAAACTGCTCACACGTGACCTGAGAAAGTGAGACATCGCCTCTACAAAGAGAAGGAACAGGTATGGGGCCACGGGTCAGCCCTGTTGGACCGACCTCTCTAGCCGAAACTCCTCCCCTCGCCTCCCTTCTATGAAAACCTTGCTGGTGGCCGATCTATAAAGTGCAGAAACCCCGGAAATCCAAGTCTGGGGAAAACCCAACCTCACCATGGTGCCCTCTAGAAAATCCCAGTCCACCCTGTCGTAGGCTTTCTCAAAATCCAAATATAGTACGGCCAGTCTCTGCCCACTGTACTAGGCCCACTCTGTCGCCTCAAAGAAGGTGAATACATTGTCCAGGATGCTCCTATCCTGGACAAAGCCTGTCTATGTGTCATGGATGATGTCTGGCAACACGGGGTGTAGTCGCCTACCAATCATCTTTGCCAGTGCCTTATAGGCCACTGATAATAAGGTCATCGGTCTCCACTGGGAAAGCTCCAATCGGTCTTCCCCTTTGGGAAGAAAACTGATAAGGACTACCAATAGACTCCCTGGCATCTGTTCTGAAGTGAAAATCTCCTGAAAGGGGGGATCCTTCACCACTTCCCAGAAGGTAGTGAAGAAAGCCTTAGAGAGGCCATCCTCTCCCGGGCATTTCTGTATGTCCTGTGTATGGAAAGCCTCCTCTAATTCCTTCTCTATGAAGGGGACTAGGAGGGAGCATCCCATCTCCTTTGTGACAAGAGAAAGGATGTTATCCCAGACCTGCTGTCTACATCACTATTCTCTGGTTGAGACTGTCTCCTGCTGGAAGAGGCGAGTATAGTAGTCGGTGGCAATCTCCATCACCTCGTCTGGTTGAGGCTGTCTCCTGCTGGAAGAGGCCAGTATAGTAGTCGGTGGTAGCTGAGGCGGTCTCCATCACCTGGTCTGGTTGAGGCTATCTCCCATTGTCCTCTGGCTGAGGCTGTCTCTTGCTGGAAGAGGCGAGTATAGTAGTCGGTGGCAATCTCCATCACCTTGTCTAGGCTAGAACCGATCCTCCCATACTGATCTCGGAGGCTGCTTATCTGCTCTCCTCAGGTGCACGGCTGGTGCACCTCAAAAAACTCCCTACACATCGTGTCCCCCTTTCGCGCACAGAAAGCTGTTGAGGTGCGGAAAGAGAACTCAAAGCGTCTGTCCTCTCTAGGCTAGCAATGGCTCCTTGCGCACCCACCTCCTGTGCGTGGAGAGTGGGAACCCCAAGTGCCACCTACAATAATCTCTACGTGGCTGCAAGGTCCTACCAGAGTGCTCTCTCCTCCTCCCAACTCTGTTGTATGGCCTGTATGGCTGCCTCTTGGCAGATTCTGCTCTACTCAGCTAGGGCCTCTGCAACCTCCTCTGCGATCTCGCCTCTTCTGTCCCATTCTCTGGTCCAAATCTACTCTATCTGTCTCGTCACCTCCCTCCCTCCTGTAGATTGAGTCAGGGATCCGACAAGATCGTGTATCTAGAGCAGATGCTGGGGGATCTAGTGTCAGGAGAACCGAGCAATGATTGGACTCCACCTAGCCGCCTGTATCCCCAAGAGAAGTCCAGTGACCTCTCCCTCCTGTGGAAGGTAGGGTCTCTCCAAGCATCGCATGCTCCTATTGCTAGTAGAAACACCTCCGATGCCTCTTACTCCTCCCCGGCCATACCCTCGTAGTTTCTCCCTTTGCCTTGCTGGTCATCCAAAGCCTCCGGGTTGTTGAAGTCTCCTCCAACAATCCAAGAATCTACCTCTAGGAGTCTCCTCCAACAATCCAAGAGTCTACCTCTGGGAGTCCTGCGATCTCCACCCAGAACTTGCTGCGTGGCCTAACCTCCGTAGGGGCATAGATATTAAGGACTCCAAGGCACGAGTCACCAATATCTAGTTTGATCCATAGCACCCTCCCTGCCACTATCGTCCCATGTTCTCGAACACAAGTAGTAAGACTCGAACCAATAGAGGTGCACACGCCTCCACTCCTACCGTGGGCACCTATGGCGTGCTCCCAATAAGTATACGAGCTGCTTGGGAGTACCTTCCCTACTCGCTTGGCCTGGGTGAGGGTAAGCTTGTGCTCCTATAGAAGTAAGATGTCAATCCGTCCGGCAAGGACAAGCTGCAGCTCTTGTCGAACAATTAATTTCCCGGAACCACATGCCCCAGTGTAGTGGAGGCTATTACCATTCTTGGATGCAAGGTGTAAGCTCATAGGGAAACCTGTGACTGCCCGAACAGGCATCTGTTCGGTGTGGAGGCTGCTGATAACAAGGAGGAGCTATGAGGCATGCAGGTGCGCTTTGCCGCCGGTTTGGACGGCGAGCTCCATTCCCCCATGGTGGCCCTTCGCCATACCATAGGGGTGATAGAAGTTCCACGTGGTATTATCAATGCATCTATCAGCCATGAAGATCCCCACCTCTAGAGGTAGTGGGAACTCTCCGTGCTCCACAACTCTCAAGTAGGACCATGGGCCACTGCGGAAGAACTCCTGTGACAACAGTTGTGCCTGTCTCGGGAACATGTGACGAGTGGCAGGGGTGGATAAGCTGGTGGCTGTATAGAAGGGGGAGGACTGTTGGTGCGAAGAGGATGTAGGCGTGTGTGGCTCATCACCTCCTGTGGGAGGAGGGGGGGTGGGTCTGGGGGGGATCGCCTGAACCAGGTGCAGATCACGAGGGATGCTCGATACGGGAGGTGGTAGGGGGGAGGATGATCAAGGGATGGTGGGATGGACGGAAGTACATGGCAGGTGTGGGGGAGGGCTGGTGGTCTTGGAAGTGGGGGGCTATAGGCCAGGGTCAGGGGAGGGGAAGGGGAGCATGGGATGTGGAGGACCGTGGGTGTGGGGGCTATGGGAACTCAAGAGAGGTAGTCGGTGGCGCGGGCGGTGGATGTGGCAGAGGCTGCGGTCCTGCTGGGTGGGGCCGACAAGGGGGGGCTGTGGAGTGCTCTGTCGAGGGGACGTCACATGCCCTCCTACTCCTTGCTACCGAGGCTGGGTCTGAGATGCTGGCTACGCCCCCTCTGCCATCTCCCTCTCTGTCGTCTTTGGACCTGTGTAAAGCCATCAGCGTTCACCTGTGGGCTTGTCGGCGAAGCCACCTTGGCTCCGAAACGCGTGCAACCTGCTGCCTAATGCCCAAAGTCGTGGCAGTGTAGGCACTGCCCTAGCTACGCCGTAACAATGACCTGCTGCCTAAAGGAGTGCCCGCCCGCCTCAATCTCTAGGAACTGTGGGATATTCTTGACCTCTTTCACTGCCACCCGTACCTTTGGGACTCCTGCCGTTGTCACTGCATCCGCAAAGGACGCGGAAAGGATAGTGCCGAAGAGCCAACCAAAGTCTTATACCAACTGGCGATACTCTATCGCCAAGCCGGGGAAAAGAAGGGTGACCGAGTGCCGGAGAAACCTGTTGTGGAGTGCAAATGCCTCCACAGTAAAGCCATTGTACCAAGGGACCATGTATATGACCCCCTTCGTGGACGCATATGGTGAACTGGCGAGTAACTCCTGAGCTACGTCCGCCGAACTGAACCGGACCATGAAGATCCCTTGGCCCATTAGGACCGCCTCCACGATCTACATTGTGCCGATGCGCAGCGTGGAGTGAAGCCACTCCCAAAGCTGAGCCTTGGCTGGGGAATGTCCTACTACCTGACCATAAATCGTTGTTTCCTTTAGCTCCAGCTCCTTAGCTCGGACGGCTAAGAGCTGCTCCTCAGAGAGGACGACGTGCAAGGTGCTTGACTGAGGGGCACTCGCTAAGTGCACTTGCGTCTGACCAGAGGGTTTCCATTGCGCGTCTCTTCTGCAAGGACTACCAATCACATCGCGGTGCTACCTGAGGGGGGGAAGTTGCTGTATATCAAGGGAGCAACTTGGAGGGCAGGGGATCAATGGCGAGGGGGGAGACCGCTTCTGTTTTGACACACAACGGACGGATTCGGGGTTGCGGACGGAGGCAGTGCGCCCAGGGGGAGGGGGGCAGCAGGCTATCAGGGTGGGGGGGACAGTCTCTTCCAGGGCGGCCAGGCATGGTTGGGGGGGGGAGGAAGGAGAAAGGGGAAGGAGAAAGGGGAAGAATCGAGGCGAGCGGGACGTTCACGACTGGCGGATAGGAAGGAGGAAAAAACGGGACAAAATGGTCAAACGGGCAGACAGACGGGGGGACGGCCAGCGAGACTGAAGGCGCAATCAAACGGGGCGGAGGGATATCAGCCAGAGCGATGGGGCACAACCGAACTGGGGGGATGGGCGCGATCTGACGGAGCGGGGGGGAGCATTCGACATGACGGGTGCCGAGCTAAACACGTGAACTTTTAATGAATGACATGCTTGGAGCCAAATCTGTTTTCAAAAGTTAAATACGCTTATAGAAAAAACGCTATCATTCAAAGGTAGCCTAGATTTAGCAACAAATAAGACGTAAAACCATTATCTAGAATATCATAATCAAATGAAATGCCCTTGATACTCAGGTTATTATAAAATAACTGCAATTAACCATTCTAATTAAGCATATTGCTAACACACAAGTATGGATTCTCACCTTCATGGAGGAACAATGTGAATAGATCTTCAAATTTCTTAAAGAAAACAGCAAGCAGCTCCTCTCGAGACATAGGGGGAGCATTAGCATTATAATCTTGAAGCAGACTATCCAAGCAAATTGTTGGTTTACGATTTCCCACATTCAACCCAACACCTACATTATGATTGAAAGCAAACCTTTTAAGTCTCAATTGTACTCCTCCAACCTCAAATCCACTTTATAGATAATATCAACTACTTACCAACTACAACATGGAATTTTTTCTCACTATAAGTAGATGTGCACAACACACCACCAATCTTCATCCCATTGGCATAGATATCATTTGGCCATTTTATTTTGATACGAAGAACCGGTAATTCCTGTAAAATGACCAAAAGCCACTAAGGTGAACAAAAGACTCACAGTGTGAAGCACTGAATGCATGTGCCCTTCAAGTATACTTTTTATATACCTTAAGAAGAACTTGGATTGAGTTTTCAATAGGTCCTACAAAAGAGTTGCACATATGAGAATTCAAATAGCAATACCCTGAAGGTACTAACTCAAGAAAAGATGGACTTTTAACCTTCCAACTAGGGTGCTAAGTCACCAAGTGAGATGCAATGGCCTTCAAGATCCTCTTGTCTAGCCTCTGATGTATCTCTAAGGTTAAGGTATTACTCAATCTATTTCTTGATTGGTGATTGCTCTTGGCCAGCAAGGTTGTGGGCTGTGTAAGCACTCAAATGTTCTTGAGTAGGCTCCTGTAATAGATTCTTGGTGGGATGAACCAACCTGAGGCAATCAACTTCTTTGTTCAGAAAAGGTCTTGGTGTCCAAAGGTGGTTGGCAGAGTGCAGCGAATATGGAAGCATATGACTGGACTGAAAGAAAGAAGTGAATATGGGGAGGGGGGGAACACACAGAGGGAGTGAAGGTGTGTGCACAGAGAGAGAGAGAACAGAAGCTGAATACTGAAGAGAATGAATGCTGAATACTGAACGAAGACCAGCCTAAATAGGCTGAAAATAATACAATAATCTGATCAGGTCAGCTCACTGCTGCTGTAAACAGGTCGACTGAAAAAAATAGTAAAACAATAATAATACTGCCGCGAAAAATGCTGACTGCCACATAGCGAATCTGCTCGACCTGCCTACCCAGATTCACTTGCCCAAATCGCTGCCCAGACCTGGTGACTGCACAAAACTGCTATCCAACCTACTCCTTACAATGCGATGCTGAACAAACTGCCCTAATCTGCCATGTACATGCATGTGCCCGTCCTGGAGGTGACCAAATCTCTTAACAATTGTATAGTCTATCAACTTGCTCTTGAGTTCTCCTTGCATTCAATGATGATGGTCTAGGTCTTGAGGTTGAATCTTGTGAGTCATGGGGATGTATGTATTAACACAATGTTGCATTGAGGTATTCAAGACTCGATATCTCCAGGAGAGGGTTCAGGGTTTAGGGTTTTAGCAATGGATGATGGGTTGATTCAAGGCGAGGGTAAGTTTGTAAGGTCTGGTGAATGATGGCCTCTTGAATAGACATCAAAACTGTTCTGGAACTTCGAGCAAATGGTCTAGATGGTCCAGTCTAGGATGACTCGTAAAGGCGAGACAAGTGTGCAAGTGAAAATTAAATACATACACTATAAATATTCAAGGAGAAAATACATTGAGTGGTGTCAATTCAAAGCCAACCAGGGCATAATAAAGACACTGTAGCTCCACAAGAGAGTTATGAGTGTATCATGTGACTGCTAGGTTGCAGTTGGACAACAGTCTTTTAAAGATGCTTAAGATGTGAGCATGTAGAATACCTCAAGCCTACATAGTTAAGCCAAGAAATAGTTCTTTCCAAGTCAAAATTCAAAATGTGGAGCTTCCCGATAAGCTAG
Organism: Lygodium microphyllum; assembly: GCF_053477565.2. Classification (NCBI taxonomy): domain Eukaryota; kingdom Viridiplantae; phylum Streptophyta; class Polypodiopsida; order Schizaeales; family Lygodiaceae; genus Lygodium; species Lygodium microphyllum. Next base: position 128,975,371 of record NC_141161.1, read on the forward strand.
GTGGTCTTAAACAAGATGGTACAAGGGTTAGCCCTTCAACTTGATCCTCAGAGCATGGCTAAAGTACCAAAATTTAAACTCAAGGCATTCACTAGCCAATACTTTGAGCTTGCTGATTTGAAGGTTCTCGGGAGTCTCTTCAATGCAACAAACAGGATAAAAGTCTACTATGTCCTTGAACTAGTGCTGGTGACCAGTGGCTTAAAAGATCATCAAGGGGAGGCTCTTCCAGATGGTTCCAAGGGTCTTGAGGCTGACTTGGAAGCACAACCAAGCAAGCAAGTCAGTACAAGAATAAGTACCAAAAAGAGGACTATGAGAAACTTTGAGTGTTCCCATCATGCGAAGCAAGTGATTCAAATGCAAAGTTCATCAAAATCTGCTGTTATGCTCAGTTTTAAAGCTCTTATGCATCTTGAATCACACTTAAGTCCACTTCCCATGCCAAACACACTACTCTAGGCATACCTGGTGATGACTAGTAAGATAAAGAATGGTTCTGGTATACATAGAATGCTTCCAAATCCTTATGTATAGAAGGATATGATCAAAACTTGGCAAATTGCAGATCGTCATACGTCTTCTTAATGCCTAATTGGATGCAAACTACATGCAACAAAATACACTCAGCATGCCTATAATCATTTTCATGAAATCCAATGTAACTTAGTTTTGAGCCCAAGATGCCAAGGTTCATATTTAATGATACATTATTGAAAGCTCCCAAATCAAGGAAAAGCCTCTTTTTATTGGTTTTTTGCTGCTTCCAAATACTCGTGCACAAGCAATCAAGATTGCTCACTACTGTTTGATGCTAATATTTGAGTTGAATGTTTTAATGGGTTGTATTGAGGTTCATTGGAATGATTCAAGGGGCATTCCAAGCATAATCTACTCTGTTTTTTCCTTCTTACCTTCCACAATCTACTCTCAACCAACAAACCAATGTCTCCAGATACAGCCTTCCTACCTACTCGAATAGGTTTCCAAAGAGCTATGCTTCAATGTAAGAGAGGTGGATTTGCATCCTCTCTATCTCCTGCTAGCAATCACCACTCCTATTCTTCCCCTACCCAATGTGATGTGGAGAAGCTAAGAAATATAAATAGATATTCATTCTTGTACCGGCAATGAAACCAGAAATGTAGAGGCTAAGACCCCAACCAATGGGACCAAAGGAATGCACCCACCCCTACCACCTCTCATATAGCAGTTCCCTTCTTCCAACTCCTGGTTACTATCTCGTGCTCTACCCCATGGATGAAGAAAATTTTTTAAAAACGAGGAAGAGATAGACAAGAGAACAATTTTACCTCTTCCTTAACTTTGATCCACAAGAAGAAGTAATAATGTGCCTATCGGTCCAAGTAATGCTCCCATTGAAAGCTCTAAGCTTCATTTTCAATCCAAGCTCCGCGACAGCCCCCCACACTTCAATGTTTCGCACCCACAATAGGTATGTGGATGACAAGAAGAGATAGATAGAGCAAACAATGAGGAAGAAGATGGAAGGATAGCCTCCCTTAACACACACCATGTTGATGTCTTCTACCCCCCATGATGGGTATGGGTGCGGTCTTTTTTTTTGGGGGGGTAATGGGCAACTGTATTACTTATGAAGAATGTACAAGTGTCATATAACTACGACATATCACACAAGGCAACAAAAGAGATACAAACAACCTCGATGATGCTCGAATATCACTGAAGGAGACCTCGCCAACCATAGATATGGCTATGCATACGTTAGAATGTGAATAAAAACTGAAAGCAATACACAGTCCAATAATGCCAACATCCCCAAAGGTGTAGAAAGTGGAAAGTCACCAATACATATGGTTGCACGGATACTATACATTTAGGGTTTCCACAAACCCAATCATGAGGATGCATAGAGCTTTCGGCAACTGAACACCAAACTTGAGATAGGAGAGACCATATGCATTGAGCAACTGAGCAAGCTAGAAATCTATGACGAGAGTTCTTGTAAGATGTAGTTCAAAAACATAGGAGCCATTTACACGCACATGCACACACATTCTGCCTTTTGTGAGACCATTGTTCTATTTAAAGTCTACTTATAAGGGGGTGCCGGTTCAAAAGAGTCGATCAACATGAGTTTGCATGCATCAACTTGGAAGACAACATCTGGCTTTTACAAAGAATAGCAACATTCAAGACAAATGGCTTGATTGCAACATGCTCATCTTGCCCGGATATCACTTTGAAAAATGCAATATTCCCATTCCTCTTCCCACTTTGTCATGGCGCATACAATAGTAGTGTATATCTCAGTGAATACTTCAAGATGCACACATCAACCTTGTTCTCTATCTGTACCTTGCACAAGATTTACATCCCACATTTATACCAACAAAAACAAGCACTGCCCCCTTTCTGCTCCTTCCCCACTTGCTGATCCATCAAGCTTGCTTTCCCAACTTAAATGGCATCCTCTAGGCTGCTTTGACCTCCCTCTCTCCCATTCTTGGTAGCTCTTCACAAGTTGAAGTACCCTATTGTGGACAATAAGAAGGCAGCCATAGCCACTCAGCCTACACTCTCAAATTAGTCCACAACCTTTGAAATCTCTGCCCTCAGGAGCTCCTTAGTTTAAAACTCTTTTATCTTCTTGTTTATTCCTAGAAAAAAGCTTGATTGATGCAAATTAATAAACATACTATTAGTATGGATATGAATGTAATGTTACACTTGAACATTGTTTAAGTTTCATGTTTGAGTTTGAGTATTGAGTTTTTGGCATTTCTTTTTCAAGTTCAAGGCCATTTTGTTTTCTTTACGCAATACAAAGCATAAAGTTGGTAGATGCATGAAATATTTATATGCAGAATATTCTCTTTAAACTGGTTGAAGATCATCCAAAGGATTGGGACAACTACTTGTATCAAGATTTAAGGGCTCGATGTTCACCAATTCACCATCCTGAATAATCTTATCAACATTGAGCAGTTGCTCATGCAAATCTTGTATATGAGTAAGGTCATCCGTCATGCTAACATCCTCATCCATGTTTACATTTGCCAACTCTCTACAAAGATATGAGATCCTGGCCTCATTGCAAGTAGCAAACATATGCTCAAATATGTCCCATGCTGGTTTTGAAATTTGAGTGCTTTTACAATATCATCAACACCACAAAAAATTTATCTAGAAATATGAAAAGAATGCACAAATTATGGAACTATCAACATAACCACATGAAACACAAATTTGTAGTGATTGTGGTGATTCATCTAAAGACCACCAAGAAAAGGGAGACAATAAAAATACAAAGATCCAAAAGTGGTGTGTGAAGCAACCTTGTCTCCTTTAACATCAGAAACTAGCTGCATAAATTCAGCCAATTGGGGTTGCTAAATTAACTGTTGCAAGTTGATGACATCACTTGCCAATTGTGCCCTAACAATTGCATTTGCTTCCTAAGCACCTTGGACTTGTGGAGTTACATGTGATTAAGATGCACGCTCACCAATCACATTTATTGCTCCTCGTCCTGAAGCATTTTCAGCATTCGGTGACTCAAAGCCATGTATTGAGTGCCTTTCAATAGGGGATCCTTGTTCCTCACTCCTATTAACATCGTTGTGTGACATCTTTTCCTATTTGCCACTTGCTGTACACAGTTCTTAGTGAGTAAAAGCCTTGCTGTAATTGAATAACAGCAGGCCAAAATGCATGTGTTTGCACCTCAAGATGACCACAATCTCACTTTCTTCAGAAAGATAGTGTATGTCTTGGCAATGGAACCATGGAACCAACCTTTAAAAGCCCAAAGGGCAATAGACCACATTTAGTAACCACTTAATTTAGCTTAACAGTAGCAAGAAAAATCCACAAAATTGGACTAGAGTTCTCCTACACCACATATGATACCTTTTGGCCCCAAAGCTTGGCACCCCTTTCGGTATTTCTTTGTGTGTCGAAGGCTGCCCGCTACAATTCGAGATCCACTCAAAGTACAATATCAATCACTCTTGCATAATATGTTTACTGCATTTATTCTTCTCTTCCTCTTAAGTTACCCTTCACCTTTGAGTTCTATTGTTCTATCATTGTGTTTGGTCATACACTTCATTTTCACTTCTGTGCTTGAGCAGTTCTTCACAAATCCCCACATCGCATCCAAGACATCTCACCGCAATGTCACAAGGAACCTAGGTGAAGTCTTCATGTGGTTGCTATTCAGGATGCCTAGTGTCACATATCCAAATCCATAGGACTTGGGCTAATTGATTAAGGCACTTGATACTCTGCAAAATATCTCTGTGGCTGCTACAAAAGTCCTAGTGTTGCACTCACCCCCCATCTAGATAAAGTGTTGTATCATTGCAAATCTCACATCACGGAGGTCCTCCAGCTTAGGGATGAGCAACCTAATGCCTTTGATACTAACACATTTGTTTGTGAAGAAACAGCTCATGGCCTCTACTACAAACAAAAATAGGAAGGGGGTTGGTGAGCATCTCTGTCTCACTAATCTCTGGATACTAAATCTCTCCTCTCTAGCCTCACAGAAAAGAACTTGGTTGTGCTAGGGAATAAAAGGAAACAACTCCTTTAACCCAGTGCTCTAAAAATCCCTCCTCAACATGGTGTCCTCCAGCAACTCCCAATCCATGGTCATATGTCTTCTAGAAGTATGGTAATATGCCGTCAAGAATTCTAGAAGGAGCACGATCAGGTCTTTGCTCCTAGAACAACTGAGAGTAGTGGACTACCAAGAGGTGATGTTATGGACAAAAACTGTCTGAGTGGGGTGGGAAATGAGTAGTATCAATGGGGCTAGTCCAAGGCTGATTACCTTTGCAGGGATCTTGTAAGAAGTTCCAAGCAAAGTGATTTGCTCCCACCATGTGATCTCTAATTAGTCCCCGCAACAATTGGGAAAGTTCCAAGCAAAGTGATTTGCCTCCACTAGGTGATTCCCATCTGTCCCCCAACATTTGGAAATGAGATGGATCAATCCCTCAAATAGTCTCTCTAGCATATCCCCTAATGCAATTATGTCCTAACAAACTGTAATGCATTGATAAGATCCCAATAGCTTAAAAAGGAGGACTTATCAAGTCCATCTTCTCTTGGACACTTGCATGAGGGAAAGGCTAGAAGTTCTATCGCCAGCTCCTTTGTAAAAATTGCCATCAAATGCTTGTTCATCCTATCAATCACCAGCCTCTTGTTGCTGTCATACCATCTCTGTGTCCCTCTTATAGACCAAAGGTCTAATCATGGATCCTAGCAAAGCTGTCCACTAGTATGTAGCCACATGCCCTTGTTGAGCAATCAAAGTCATTCAATGCATTGCATTTCATTAATTCCTATTTTGGTTTCTATGTATAGCCCCAAAAAGGCTTTATTTGTATTGTTTGTTAATGTTTGGGCGCCACACAAGAGAGTGGGGTGCACCACCCTAAACAGTTAAGTGTGACTGATGTTCCTATAAATAGGGCATGGGCATTCATCCATCAACCCCCAACTTCACACTTACTAACTCATTCTTCATCACTCCCCCATCACACCTTCACCTCAGCCCTCTATCACTACTATCCACACCCCTACCCTAGCAGATATCTCAATTCATGCTGCTATCTAGCTGATCGTTATGCCATACCAGTAGATGATTTCATTCTAGATGTCATCTTCACATCACCATCAGCTCCAAACACTCCAAATTGCTGCATTTTGAGTCCACACATCCTAGCAGCCTGTTGTTTGTCATTTACATTACTGCATTTGTTGAATTACCTACTCCCTAGACTAGTGTAGTAGATTGTCTTCATCATTGTTGTGTGTTTCTAGCTCTCCTTGTCACCCCAGCACCCATGCATTAGTTCCCACCCATCAGCCACTTTATGGAGGATGCCTTTACAGTAGATTCAAGCTGTCTACAGCAAGTTACACCTTTATTATGAGCCCTACATCAGATACATGTGCTTTTTGTTAGAAACGAGGTAGGGGCCCTTGTACCTCCCCTTCTCGAGAGGTCACCATCCCAGTATTGTTCACGCCATTGCGCACTTAACTAGAAGTTTCCCAATACTGGACTAGCCATCTGGTCCCCCAAAACCTAAGGTGATGGATGACCACCAATCTATCCATTTATGGTAATCTTCCTCAATTTGGCCTAGGATTCAAACCTAGTCTCAACTCATCGCCACTACACCGAAAGTGAGCTAGTTTTCTCTAGCAAGTGTGGATTGCATTTCCAGCAACCCCCTCAAGCCACAACTTAGTTGAGGTCCTAGTGCCGCCCAAGCTCAACAACCTGAGCTCTGATACCAAGTTGGAAATACCTTCCCCTCATAGGTCACCCATCCCAGTATTGTTCATGAATCATGCCAGTGCGTGCTTAACTAGAAGTTTCCCATAATTGGGCTAGCTATGTAGCCCCCAAAACCTTAAGATGATTGGATAGACCTCCAATCTATCCAATTATGGTAATCTTCCTCAATTTGGCCTAGGATTCAAACCTAGTCTCAACTCATTGCCGCTGCACCAATAGTGAGCTAGTTTTCTCTAGGAAGTGTGAATTGCTTTTCCAATACTTTTTTGTTTTCTTCAATCTTGAAAGGATACCCAATGGTCGCCTCACAACAACCATCATCTTGAAGAGATTTCAATATATCCTTCATCTTCAACAACTCCAAGGACTATGCTTAGCTCCCCCTAATCCTCTCCTTCATCTTCCAATGTCTACTTTGAATCGGATCTTCATCTTCCAATGTCTACTCCGAATTTCTACTACTCGGAGAACTATATTTCACTCCCTCCATAAAGCAACTCTTTTCCTCATCATTGACACCTCTACCAGAAGGATTGCATTTCACTCTCTTCACAGTGCAAACCCCTTCCACATATTGCCACCTAATCAGCCACACAATCATCTCCAAGCTTAGCTCCATTGTATTAGCATAATTCTATGTTCATCGTTTTTCATTCTTCTTATGTATTTTGAGTTTTCATTGTCACAATGTTTGCCATACACTCTATGTTTCTCCCTGCAAACCCTATATTTCGTGACATGGTATCAAAGCCTCTCATTCCATCTCTTGCCATAGTATCAAAGCAAAGATACTCAAAGAGCTAAAGATCCTCTTCATCAAAGCGGGCAAAGAAAGGTTGCAAAATGGGTAACACTTTTAGATTCCAAACTACTTTTGTAGCATTATTCGGAAGATATCCTTGTCTTCTTCTCTCTCCCGTCCTCCATTTACAAGTTTGCCACATCGATGCTATGGTTTCTCCAAAGGAAGCACAAACTATTGGATGCTTCTATTGTAGCAAGACCAATCACTCCATCAGCAACTGTCAACATCGACCTTTGCTCCCTACCCCACCAAAGTATATGCATTTACCCCCGGGCACCCCTTGTGTCAACTCCCCACTCCAAGAAATAGAGATCATTCTACATTGGCAATCAGAGTTGTATGCTCAAGGCAACAAGATGCATATGACACGCACTAAGCCCTTGTGAGCTAAATGAGGCTCTAAGACCTCACAATATGCGATAAGCCTTCCTGGAGACCACCGCAATAAGCTATGGAGGTTTTCCCCACCTATTTTTGGGTTCAGTGACTTCCACAGCCCACTGCTCCAAATTCCGCTCCATCGAGAGACAAAGGCTATTAGATACGAACTTTTTGACAGCTTGCTCTATCAGAGGTTGTTCAACTCCTTTGGCTCTATAGTCCGCTCCACTAAGAGATAGAGGTTGTTGCCTACCCATGGCTCCAAAAGAGTTGCACATTTCCCCTACTCCCTCATATGGCTTCATAGATGTTGGAACTGGAGGGACACAGCTAAGAGAGACAGAGATCGAGCAGGAGTAAGCGAGAGCGTATAAGTGTGACGGCTAGAGAGAGTGTGAACAGAGTGAAAGCACGAATCGATAAGAGTGTACCAACAATGTGTTGGTACACAAAGAATAAAATGTGTTTATACTTGGGGAATGTAAAGGGTGCATTCACATGTACAATGTGCATGTACTATACACAGAGGTTATCGGGCCTTTATATCCCAACAACCTTCCACTTAAAGATCTGATATGAGCCTCTAGTTAACCAACTCCCACTAGTTGAATGCAATGCTCGTGCTGAGCTTTGCTTAGACTTTTACTGAGAACATCTGTAGGGTTATCTTGTGTTTTAATCTTGGTCAATGTGATTTGACCATCTTCTAGAATATATCTGATGAAGTGATATCGCACATCTATATGCTTTGTGCATGAATGATACGTGGCATTCTTAGCCAGATACACAACACTTTGGCTATCACATCCCAAAACTGTAATACCCATAGACATGCCGAGATCATCTGCAAGTATACTCAACCATATGGCTTCCTTAGAAGCCTCAGTAGCTGATATATATTCAGCTTCAGCGATACTAAGTGCAACAATATTCTGCAACTTGGAACACCAAGAAACAGCCCCACCAACAACTGTAAAGACATACCTACTGGTGGACCTATGAGTATCCAAGTCACCTTCCATGTCTGCATCACAATAACCCTGCAAACTAAGTGCATCCTACCCATAGCAAATACTTTTCCTTTGTGTACCCTTAAGGTATCGAAGAATACACTTGACAGCTTCCCAATGTGCTTTGCCACGATTTGACAAAAACTTGCTAACAACTCTCACTGCAAGAGCAATGTCTGGACGAGTAGCATCCATAGCATACATAAGAGAGCCACAAGTTGATGCATAAGAAACTCCCTTAATAGCATTTGCTTCTACATCATCTTTTGGGCTGTTGGCTTTGCTAAGCTTGAGATAAGGAGGTAAGGGCACCCCAAAAGGCTTAGCTTCAGCCATGTTAAATCTGTCCAGTGCCTTTCCAATGTACTTTTCTTGAGATAAAAACAGCAATTTCTGCATTATATCTCTACGAATCCTCATCCCCAAAATATAAACAGCATTCTCCAAATCTTTCATGGAGAAAGCTGATTTCAGCTGATTTTTTAGAGCATCAAAGCTAGTCTTTCTTTTCCCAACTTACAACATATCATCCACATACAAAACAAGTATGATGGGGCTGCCATCTGTATCCTTTTTCAAGTACAAGCAATGATTTGCATGGCTGCGTGTAAACTCATGAGATAGCATAAAAGTATCAAAATTTTTGTACCACTGCCGTGGTGCTTGTTTCAGCCCATATAGGTTGCGTTTTAGCTTACACATCATTTGCTCTTTTCTAGGAACTACAAAGCCCTCGAGTTGTTTCATATAGATTTTCTCATCAATGTCACCATGCAAGAAAGCTATTTTTACATCCATTTGATACAGCTCTAAATCCAAAACAGCAGTAAGAGCAAAAAGCACACGTAAAGTAGTCATCTTCACAACAAGTGAGAAGACCTCTTGGAAGTCAATCCCTTCCTTTTGTGCATACCCTTTGGCAACTAGCCTTACCTTGTACTTGGGTTTCCCATCAACTGTCTTGACTTTGTACACCCATTTGTTTGGAAGTAGCTTCCTTCCCTTGGGCAATGACACAAGATCCCAAGTATCATTTGCATATAGAGATCTAATCTCTTCCTGCATAGCTAGCTCCCACTTACTGCTGAACTCACATGACTTGGCCTCTTTGTATGTAAGAGACTCACCCTCATCTATAAGCATCACATAATGCAAGGAGGGGTCAAACCTATGGGGTTGCCTTCTTACGCGTGTAGACCTACGTACCCAATGATCAACATTTTCAGGAATTGGGTCTACATCTGGAGGTATATTATTTTCAGCATTTATTGGTTTCTGTAAAGCATTTTCAGCATGCTGTTCATACTGTACAGCACCTTCATTTTCATTTCCAGCACCTACATTTGCATACTCAGGAAGCCTATCTTGCTGTCCATGAGCTCCTTGTGCTTCTATTTGCTGTCCGTCATCATCTGGCTCAAAAATAACCGGCTGGTCATCAGTTTCAACTTGTGGTACAGCACCATGAGGTTCATTTTTTGTAGTAATAGGTGGCTGCAAACTCTGAAACTTCACCTTTTTCAGATCTTCATTAGAGGCTAGAGTGCCTTTCAGCAATTTTGCCTCATTAAACACAACATTACGGCTGTGAATAATTTTCTTGGGCTGAGGTAACCACACTCTGTCGCCAAATTCACCCTCATCACCATAGCCCATGAAGATGCATTTGGTGGATTTTGAGTCAAGCTTGTTCCTCAACTCATCCCTAACATGCACAAAAGCATCACAGCCAAATATGCGTAAATGGTCATATGAGGCCGATTTGCCAGACCACACCTCCTCAGGGATGCTATTATTTAAGGACCTATTTGGAGAGCGGTTGCAAATGTGAACCGCGGTTTTCAGTGCCTCTCCCCAAAATGCAAAAGGGAAATTAGCAGTGGATAGCATGCACCGCAGTCTTTCACATAAAGTCTTGTTATATCTTTCAGCCACCCCATTTAAAGAAGGGTTGTAAGTGGTTGTAAGCTCCCTCTTAATACCATGCAAGTCACAAAAGGACTTAAATTCAGTCGATGTGAACTCACCCCCATTATCAGTTCTCAAGCATTTCAGCTTTTTACCTATCTGAGTAGTCACAAATGCATAAAAAGTTTTAAAAACAGCAAACAATTCACTTTTTTTTTTCAGCAAGTACGCCCAAATCTTCTTGGAACAGTCATCAATAAAGGAGAATATATGCAGCACCACCCAATGATTTCACGCGCATTCTATATACATCAGAATGCACTAAGTCCAAGACATTGGACTTACGAGAGACACTAGAGTAAAAGGAATTTTTTATTTGCTTTCCAAACTGACACTCATTACAAAAATCAAGTTTAGAGCCTTTTCCATCAACCCTCTTCAGAGAGGTAAGGACATCAAGTCCTTTTTGGCTCATATGGCCTAATCTCTTATGCCATAACTCCAAGTGGCTGCAAATTTCAGCAACTGCAAGAAACTTGCCATTCAAGGCTTTACAATGCAAGCAATACAAAGTGCCCTTCTTGGTTCCTTTTGCAATTACCATGGAACCTTTTTTTACTTTCCACAAACCACCACCAAACAGTGTAGTGTAGCCATGCATGTCAAGCTGACCAACAGATAGTAAACTCTTCTTAATGCCAGGCACATATCTGACATCTTTCAACACAAGCTCTTGTCCAGTGTCTAAAGACAAGTGTACAGTGCCAATCCCATCAATGCTGCAAGCATGGTTATTTCCAGAATACACCTTTCCATAACTGCATGCATTGAACATAGCAAAACACTCCAAGCAAGGAGTCACACGGAAAGAGACACCAGAGTCTACAATCCAAGTCTGAGTGACGCTATCATCAGCTGACAAGAGTGCATCAATCACATTAGCCTTAGTAATCTGCATATCCTGTATGTGACATACAAGGGCATCATAATCAACTACACATAATACATCAACCTTTGTATCTAAAAGCTCTTCTATGACCACACTAGAGGCCACATTGGCCTTCTCTTTGCCTTTGGTTGTCTCCGATGCATCTGTCTTTTCTTCCTTCTTCTTTTATCTCCTGCATTCTTCTTTCTCTCTTGTTTCTTCTTGTAATACCTGCAATCAAGTTTCTTGTGGGCCTTCCAACCACAATGATAGCAAGTAATCTCACTCTTTTCCTTTCCTTTGCTCTTGCTCATGTTTCTCTGCCCTGCATTTGCATTTTTCTTTTCAACTCTGCCTCTTACATTATAAACTGAGTTGCTGCCTTCTCCACTAGACATACGTCTAATTTCTTCATTCAAGATAGAACCCCTCACCCCATCATATGAGAGATTGGGGTTATTGCTAAGTGAAACCACCAAGGTCTCCCAAGAGTCAGGCAGTGTCATGATCAAAAAGATCGCTCTCAACTTATCATTAAAGTCCAAGTTTGCATCTTTGAGCTAATTTAGAATCCCTGTAAATGCACTCAAGTGCTTAGCTGCAAGCTTTGATTCAGCTAGTCGCATATTCACCAACTTGAGCATTAAATGCACCTGATTAACAGGTGTGGTGATCTCATAAGTAGTTTTCAGCTTCTCCCATATTGCATAACCTGTGTCTAAACCCTTAATGTCTGTCAGAATGTCATCAATGACACCCATCTTTATGTAAGCCATAGCCTTTTTATTCACTCTGGCCCAATCTGCATCAAACATTAGTGCGGGTTTATCTTCCTGCAAAGCATCCTCACAATCCTTTAGGAACAAAATGCCCTGCATATGGTCTTTCCAAAGGTCAAAGCCATGACCATCAAACCGTTTAATCTCCATCAAACTCTTGATGTCTGAACTGGAAGAAGTTGCAGTCATTTTATCACGAACACAAAAGTAAATGCACTAATCTGCAAAAGCACAAGCTGTACCAGCAAGATACACTGCTGTTCTTTCTCAACCAGAAGTAAATTTCTGTTGTTTGTACATGAAATAGCCAACAAACGGGCAAAAGATGCAGAAATTTACCAAATTTTGCATAAATCCCCAAAATTTTAGGTCCAAAATTGCATAAATGTAAGCCAATCTGACCTAGCTAAGAAAAACTTTGCCAATACATGAAAAGCCCCAAGTTTCTAGGATCCAATGTCAGGAAATTTTGCTCAAAGGGGCAAAAATTTTGACTAATTTGGCAAAATTTCCGAATTAATTTGGGTCTCCGCTCACAATGTCTGAGTCGATAGTCACTCACAGGCATGAATTATGTCAAATCTAGAAAAAGCCCTAAATTTCTGGCTTGAATCCTCATAGATCTGTGATTTGTGGTTCGGGGGGGAGGGGTGTTCCGGTTGACCCTTCAGGCAGATCGCGTGGCTTGGGTCGCGTGGCCTGTCTGCCGACGACCGGCTGTCATAGTCCGCCCGACGTCGCATCAACTGCTACCTGGTCCCTTCCACGTGCCACTGCCCATTGTTGCCCACAACCAACACACCTGGTCGCTTCGCCTGCACACGTGATCTTCTGCCATCATGCCCGCGTACGCCTTGCGGGTCGTCATGACTCCCTACAGCATGTACCTGCTAGTACTGCCTGTTCCACGCTACGACTCTATCGAGTGCGCATGTTGTCCCATTGACCAATCAGCTACAGCAAAACTGCAAGCCCAGCAGCCGTCGCCTAAATCTTGGGAAGCGTGCAGATTCTTGACTCTGATACCAGTTGTTGGAACTAGAGGAACACAGCTGAGAGAGATGGAGATCGAGCAGGAGTGAGCGTATGAGCGTATGAGTGTGACAGCTGGATAGAGTGTGAGCAGAGTGAAAGTACGAATCGATACCAACAATGTGTTGGTACACAAAGAATAAAATGTATTTATACTTAGGGCACGTAAAGGGTGCGTTCAAACTTCACATGTACAATGTGCGTGTACTATACACGAAGGTTATCGAGCCTTTATATCCCAACAATAGACACCAACTTTGATGAGGATATCAAGGAGATAAACTTTGATACCCCTCCCTCCAATCTTTCTTCTACTCAATTTCAAGAGGCCATCTCCAAGAGTTGTCTGGCCTTTGTTTAATCATAACCTAAAATACCTTCTATACCAACACCAACAATCCATCCTTCGTTATCAAACACTCCACAGACCGTGCATCATGAGTTTTTAGTTTTCCTATCTCCGTCGAAGGGGGATTCAAAGAGGGCTTCAAAGGGGGATCCTATTTCTCAACTTTCAAAGGGGGATCTTCTTTCTCCAATTTCAAAGGGGGTCACTCCTCATCATGCGGTCCTTTGTACATCTTGGCAAAAAGCCTTTCAATTCTTCATCTTTCCTTCAGTGGGATGGTTGACATCGAGCTACCATCTCACCTATCGATACCCAAGATCTACACGTTCTACCTAGTTCGGGGCCTTCGATTTTTTGTCCATGAGTTGGTGTCTATGTCTTCACATCCTTTACCAACATCGAGACATGGAGCTAGTGGCTTCTCTCCCAAGGTCAAGATCAGCTCACCCTATCTTTCATTCTTCGTTATAGGTTTCCTTTCGCCTGTAATACTTGAATTACTAGGTGGAGCATCTCTCTTTCACTCCTAGGGTCCCTTTTTTGGACTTGAGAAGGGGTGTTGAGTAACCAAAGTTATTCAATGCATTGGATTCCATTAATTCCTATTTTCGTTTCCGTGTACACTGGCAAAAAGGCTTCATTTGTATCATTTAACTAGTGTCTTGACACAACTCAAGAGAGTGGGGGTGCCATTCTAGACAGTTCAATGACTTGTTTCTATAAATAGGGCATGGGCATTCATCCATCAACCCCTTGCCTAATTGCACACATACTCTCTCATTCATTCTTCATTGTTCCCCCATCACACCTTCAGCCTCAGCCCTCTATGATTGTTTTCCAGACCCCTACCTTGGTGGGTATCTCAAGTGCTATTTAGCTAATGCTAACACCAAACCGACAAGTGTTCTCATTCTCGAGGTCTTTTTCACATCACCATCAGCTCGAGACACTCCAAATTACTGCATTTTGAGTCCACACAGCCGGGGAACCTATTATTCATCATTTCCATTGTCGCACTTGCTGGTTTCATTCCTTTTTGGACTAGTACAGCACATCATCCTCATTGTTATTGCGTATCTCCTCAACATTGAGCTGACAGTTCCCAGCCATCAACCACTTTATGGAGGCAGCCTTTGCAGCAAATTCAGGCTGTCTACAGCAGGTTACACTCTCTTTATTAGCCCTATACTAGATACCTATGCTTTTGTCTTTTCATCACTCCTGAAGGGCTGCCCAATAGTCACCTTGACAACAACCATCATCCCTAAGAGATTTCAGCATATTCTTCATCTTCAACAACTCCAAGGACTACCTTTAGTTCCCTCTATTGTTGTCCTTTATCTTGCATTTCACTCCCTCCATAGAGCACCTCTTTTCGACTACATTTCACTCCCTTCACAATGTAGATCCATTTCACGTGCTACCACCTAATCAACCAGGACAATGCAGACATCTCCAAGCTCAGCTCCATTGTATTGGCATAATTCATTCGCCGAGATTCTATGTTCATCATTCTTGATTCTTCTTCTTTATTTTGAGTTTTCATTGTTAGAGTGTGCAGCAAACGCTCTGTGTTTCTCCCCGCAAACCCCACCATTGCTTGGCATTTTTCCATCTCTTGACATCCACACCTTCAAAAGGCCCTCTGCAATGGACCCATCAACTCTATTGAGTCTCCATGTACCCTATCTAGAGTATTTAGGCCTTGTAATGTGAAAGAAATCACTATTAACTCTATCTACTAAGTCCAAAAGGAAGCTCTCTTGTGAAGCTTTACACTAATCTCACTTCCTGCATGGCATCAATTTTTGCTCTGGTAATGTGCATCATCTTAGCTATCCATTACAACCTGGGTATCTCTTCTCCTCCCTCTAAAAGTGTAGCAAGTGATGTTATGGCACCCCCCTCCCTCTCTAGAAGGCGGCAGGCCTTGCCAATTGAGATATCAAAGTCATTAAGTGCACTATATTCCATTAATTCCTATTTTGGTCTCCATTTACAGCTCCAAGCAGGCTTTAGTTTTATCATTTTTTAGTGTCTAGGCACCACCGAGGAGAGTCAGGATTCCACCCTAGACAGTTCAATGACTCATGTGCCTATAAATAGGACATGGACATTCATTACTCTACACTTACTCTCTCATACATTCTTCATCATTCCCCCACCACACCTTCAGCCTTAGCCCTCTACCACTGCTGTCCATACCCCTACCTAGTGGATATCTCCATTCATGGTGCTGTCCAGCTGATTGTGACGCCATAACAACAGGTGATTTCATTTTGGAGGCCTTCTTCACATCACTATCAGCTCTAGACACTCAAATTGCTGTGTTTTGAGTCCACACAGCCTGACAGCCTGTTCTTCATCATTTCCATTGCACAGTTTGCTGGTTTCTCTCCTCCCTGGACTAGTACAGCAGATCATTTCATCATTAGTGTGTGTTTCCAGCTCTTGCTGCCACCCAGCATGGTGACAATTCCGAACCATCAATCACTTTATGGAGGCTTCATTTGCAACAGACTCAGGCAATCTACAGCATATTATGCCCTCTTTACCATCCCTACATTAGATACCTAAGTTTGGCTGCCCAGCAGTCGCCTTGATAGCAACCACCATCCTGGAGAGATTTCAACATTACCTTCATCTCTAACAGCTCCTAAGGACCGCATTTCGCTCCTTCTACTATGCTTCATCTTCTAGTGCCTACTCCGACATTCCACTACTAAGAGGATTATGTTTCATTCCCTCCATAGAGGAGCTCTATTCCTTGTCATCGGCACCTCTACTTCACACTGCAAATCCTTTCTAGGTGCTGCCACCTGATCAGCCAAGACACTGCAGTCATCTCCAAGCTCCACTCCATTATATCAACATGATTCAATGTTCATAATTCCTCATTCTTCTTCTATGTTTTGAAATTTCTTTGTCAGTGTTTCCCGTACACTTTGTGTTTCTCCCAAGAAACCCTACCACCTCTCGACATGTTATGAGAACACATTGTTCTGTCTTTCAACATGGTATCAAAGAAAAGGTGCTCCAAGAGCTAAAGATACTCATTCTTCATTGAGATGAAGAAAGGTTGCATGATCAGTAGCACTTTCATATTCTAGATTATTTTTGTTGCATTATTTGGGAGATACCATTATCTTCTTCTCCCTTCCACCATCCCTTTACAAGTTTGGCACATCAATGTTATAGCTTCTCCAAAGACAAAAGGACAAATCACTTGGCACTCCCATTGTGGCAAGAACGATCATTGCACAAATTGTCATTATTGACCTTTGTTCCCTACCCCACCGGAGTATATGCATCTACCTCCCAACACTCCTTGCACCACCTTGTTATTCTAGGTGACAAATATCATTTTGCATTGACTATTAGATTTTTACACTCAAGGCATTAATGCACATACAACATGCACTAAGCCGTTGCAAGAAAAATGAAAATCTTAAGACATCATGAGGCAATAAGTCCTCTTGGAAACCAATACAATGCGCTACATAGGTTTCCTCCACTTACTTTCGGGTCTAGTGGCTTCCATGGCCTGTAGCTCAACAATCCACTCCATAGAGAGACAGACATTATTGGATACAGCTTTTTCAACAATCTACTCCACCAAAAGATATAGGTTGTTTGGCTCGTTCAGCTCCACAATTTGGTCCACCGAAAGAAAAAGGATATTGCCCACCGATGGGTCCACAAGAGCTACATATTTTCCCTTCTCCCTTGTATGGATCGACAGACACCATCTCTAATGAGGGTACCAAGGAGATTATCTCTAATACCCCTTCCCCTCATCCCTCTATTGAGAAACCCTTCACCCGCAGTTTTGCCTTCTGCATTTTGCATTTAGGGTCTTATAGTGGACAGCCCCAAAAAGGGGCTAGGAGCCCACAGTGGTGACCACCCTAGATAGTCGGCGCCCTCCCTCCATGCTACCCTAGACAATCTCATGCCTATTTATAGGCTGCCTCTGTCACTCATTCTTCATGGCTGATTCATTCAATCCGTCACCTCTTCTCTCCAGCCTCTCCATTTCCCTCACACCCCTTCAAGAGGACATTGCTGTTTGTGGTTCGTGGCTATCTTCGTCATCTTCCTTATGCTACGGCACCCTTGTTCCCTTGTTTCACATTCACTCCATGATTTAGATCTTCATCATTCCATTCATCAAAGTTTCTTCTCTCTTCTCTTCTCTTCTCATCTCAATGTTTACCGAGTTCACTCCATGTTTCTCCCCGCAAACCCTACCGTCTCGCTGGTACCTCGCCTTTTGACATGGTATTAGAGCTAGATCTACTCAAATAACGGCAAAGATCCTCCACTCCAGTGAAGGCAAAGACTAGTGGCGGGTTCGGCATCCACTTCTCTTCTTCTTCTGATGCATCAACACCTTACCTTGCAGCTGCTCTCCCCTGCACCTACTGTTTTCTGCCTGTTGTTACGCTCCTCCCTGCTACTCACGACTGTTCTCTGCTGCTAGTAGTGTCGCGACACTGCGCGTCCACCATTGCGAACCTGAGGGCAGAGTTTTTCGCCAAGATTTGAACACTTTAGTCAACATCATTAGAAATTTATTTTCCGTTGTGTGTGTTTTGCATGATGCACGAGCACATATAGTTAGATTAGGCACATTCTCTTCAGTGCATTCATAATTTTTGTGTGAACACCGTTTGATTGGTTGCATATCATGGATTTGACATTGCATTTGATCTTGAATCATGAGTGGATGAGCACAAAGTTCTATTCCAAAGCATATTTTTGCTAGGGCACATTGCATGGAAGAACATGTTCATATGAAGAGAATTTTCATTTTTAAAGAATCCAAGGGTTAGTATACCATAATGGAGCTTATGAAGGAGAAAAGTTGAAGAAAGTATCAAGGACATGTAATTACAGTATGGACATTGTTGAAATCATCTATTCTCATGTCGGGGAAAAGATTGGATTACAAGTGAAAGAAAGAGATGTAAATTGTGGTCATTCATTCAAGGACAACATTACGAAGAATTTATAAACTGAAGTTCATGACATTTCCAGGGACTACACTCCTTCACGAGCTTTTAAGACACTCGTGATGCTCAATTTGACCAACTTCCTGAAAAAGACCAACATTGTGATGTACTTTCAAGAATTTTTTTGAGATTATTGAAAGATCATGGCTAGAAGGAGCTACATCCAAATATGTCATTGATTAATCTTTAGTACAAACTCCGTGTTCCTACAATCAAAAAGGCTTCTCACATATGCTACATTCATGTGAATCTTGGAGCTACTATCTTCTGTGGTTAGTCAACTTTCCAAAGTGCTTGCACATCAGAAAGTCCAAGTGGTCTTTTGATAGGTCGAAAAGAGTAAAGAAGATGATGCATACAATGCAAATTCCATTAAAAGGCTGTGATTGTCCAGCTGGATTGCAAATTCAGCGATGATCTTTTACAACCTTTTACGTTTTCACTATACATAGTAGGATTGGTATTAATATTTGCATGATCATGGGCCCACGGCATTCATGGCGTATTTATTGATGTCAAGACTGAGAAAATATCAAAAGTGTGTTTGGAAAAAAAAAGCCACGGCTTTCTAGTGTAACCATGTGACAAATTGAGGGTGGCGCTGGTTATAAAAGGACTGGGTAAGGACGACGAGGGGGAAAAACAGGAAGTCGCGGTCGTGATTGCCATCCTGGAATGCTCGCCAAGCGTTCGCTTTGCTTGCAGTGATAGCTTGGAGCTTGCTTCCATCATGGCATAGACAGCAACAGTGTCGAAGAAGACAAGAGGAGTGGGAAAGCGTGGTCTGCAACTCATGGACGACCAGTCGAAGCAGAGGATATGCTTGTTACTCACAACGCTCACGGCAGCCATGCAATTGTGTGCATTGAAGAGTCCTAGATGAGAACTCTTGTGAAGCTTTGGCATGCCCGTCGGACATCTAGCTTAAGCTCACCATTGATTATTGTTGTTGATTGCAGCTCGGCCTCTTGAACAACCGTTAGAGACGCAGCGATCGTCTTGTCTCGAGGATAACAGCAATATTGTCTTTAAGTATGATGATATTGCAGATAACATGTTCAAACTGTGCCCTGGTATAATCATTTTACCAAAGATGATGATTGAGCTGGAGTCCCTAAAGATTATCCAGGGTTAATTGTTTCAATTGACAATTTTTTGCCATATCTTTGGAAAACTAAAGTACCTTGATTGGAGACCCCTCCCCTCCAAACGATTCAACGGAAAACAAGTTATTGTGTGCTCAACTATTATCTCATGCGAATGGCTAAGGTTTTGTTTGCATCATTTTCCATGATATGGAGTGGTACCATGTTGAGAGTTTTCAAAGAATGGACACTTTGTGATGCCTTAGTATTAGCACTACCGAAATCTTAAAGCTACTTAAAATTGAGAAGAAGTCACGTGGTACTCGCATGGACGAAACAATCACATGGAATGAAGATGCAATTCTAAAGAAAAAGCTACATAAAATTGTGAAAGAGATGGAGCTATCATGCCATGTAAAAGTATTCTTTACCATATTGACATTGCCATCCAAAATCAAGTCAAAGAGGCTAGAGGCGGAGCTTGTATCCCTCGCCATCTTCGATCTTGCCATCAAATTCGGGAGAGAGGCTTGAGGTGGAACTTTGTGTCCCTCGTCTACATTGCAGCTTCTGCTAGTCGCTTTTGAAGATGGCTTGAGTTGAGCTTTAAGCTTATCGCCTATTTTTGAAGATCGTCATCAGTTTCCATGAAGTGGCTTTTGAGTCGAGCTATGAGCTCCTTGCCCTCTTTGAAGTTCTCTTCGTCAAATTCTACAAGAGAGGCTTGAGTTTGAGCTCGGTGCTCCTCGCCTTCCTTGAAGTTCCTTCTTTAAACCTGACATTCCATCTTCTTCTATTCTCTCTCAATCCAAGATTTCAACCTTGTCTTCCCTGAGATCTTTTGATCGTATCCAAAAGTCTTTTGAACCTGTATTTTGCCTATATCTTTAATCAAGAATTTGTTTTCTAATTTGACTTAAATCTAAAATTCTTCTGGATAATTTTTTTACGTTGAGTTCTCCCATCACAAAGTGTCCCTGCGGCGAGCGACTTTCTTGAACCCCTGCACAAATTCCGTGCGACAGCGGCTCAACCAGACTCCTGATGGCTCCTCCATGTTGTTGGAGGCTGTTCTCTGCTATTGGCGGCTCAGTCAAACTGCTAGCGGCTCCTCCCTACTACTGGCGGCTCATCCAAACTGCTAGCGATTGTTCTCTGCTACTACTGGCGGCTCAGCCAGATTGTTGGCGGCTCCTCCATGCTACTAGCGAAACTAGACTACTGGCAATGATATTCTACAGCCAGCACCCTCACTAGTGCAGGCTACGTTTACAGCTCGTGGCTCGTCCTTGGCAGCTGGCAACTCCTCCCTGCAATTGGTAGCTCACTTCCAGCCCTTCCACTGCCCTCCCAACCCTTGAGGCAGGTATTGCAATTCATGGTTCATGGCTGACCTCTTCCTTCTTCAGCGAGGCACACTCATACCCATGGCTTCTTTACTGACAAATAAGCAAACTACTAGGTGCTCCTACTCTAGCACCATCAAACACACCACCGATGCTTGCTGACTCTGACCTTTGCTCCCCACCCCCCAGAGTATATGCATCTCCCACCCGACACTACCTTTGCCACCTCTCCTTTCTGGGCCACAGAGATCGTTTTGCATGAACTATCAGAGTACTATGCTCAAGGCAATAAGACGCAATTGATGCACACTAAGTCCATTCAAGCACACGGAGGCTCAAAGACCTTACGAGGCGATAAGCCTTCCTCGAGACCACCCCACTGTGCAGAGGTTTCCCCCACCCACTTTCGAGTACATTGGCTTCCACGGCCCACATCTCCTCCACAGTCCACTCTCCTAAAAGCCCGCAATTGTTCCCTGCCCTTGACTCATCCGGAGCCTCCTTATTCCCCACCGTCTTCCACTCAGGTTCGAGAGGCCACTTCTAGGTGCTTTCTGGCTTCTCCTTCCGAGCCCCAAATACCTTCTTCGGCACGACTGGCAGCACTTCCTTTATCATCAAATGCTTTGCAATCCATGACCTATGAGTGGTTGGATTCCCTTTCTCTCTCAGACTGGGATTCAGAGGGGGATTTTCTTACTTCGCCCTCAGAGGGGGCTTCCAATTCTTCTTCGGCTTCAAAGGGAGCTCCTACTTCTACTCCTTCCGATTCAGAGAGGGGCCCTATGTCCCATGAAGTTCTTCACACACCACCACCTTTCACTTTCGAGGAGTGGCTCTCCTTTGAGCAGTCATTTCCTCTACTCATACCCAGGATCTAAAGGATCTACCTAGATCCAGGCCCTTGGATCTTCAGCAGCGACTTGGTGGCTAGGCCTTCGTATTCCTTCCAGCATGGAGTCACGGAGCTAGTGGCTTCTCTCCCGAGATTGAGTTTCGAGTTCTACAACTCATCCAATCTCGTGACAAACTTCAAAGATCTCCTTTCAAGTGGTATTCTCAAATTACAAGGTGGATCTTCTTCGTCCCTTGGTTAGCAAGGAGCCAACTCCCGAGATCGAGTACAGGCATATCCTTACGGTTCTTAGCACCACACAAAGTCCAATATTCCTCCTATGCATTGCATGTTTTCATCATCTTTGTACTCGAGCACTTGAGCAAGTTAATATTTTTCCCATGAGAAACACTGTCCAAGTGACACCTACTGCATGAGCATTCTTCAGCATGTAGCATTGCATCTCCACCTCTCTTCTCTTGTTCTCCTTTTTTGGGCCTAAGAGTGTCTCAAAAGATGACATACGAGCGAGACAGTAAGGTTTGCGAGAAGAAACACGGAGTGAACTTGGCAAACATGAAGAAGAGAAGAGAAGAGACAAGAAACTCTTATGAATGGAATGATAAAGTTCTAAATCATGGAGTGAATGTGATACAAGGGAACAAGGGTGCCATAGCACAAGAAAGATGATGAAGACAGCCATGAACCACGAACCGCAATGTCCTCCTGAAGAGGTATGAGGGCAATGGAGAGGCTAGAGAGAAGAGATGACAGACTAAATGAATCATCTGTGAAGAATGAGTGACAAAGGTAGCCTATAAATAGGCAAGAGACTGTCTAGGGTGGTGCCCGGAGGGAGGACGCCAGCTCTCTATGGTGGCGCCCCACTGTGGACGCCCGATCCCTTTTTGGGGTTGTCCACTGTGAAAACATGCAATGTAGAGGAGGAATATCAAACTTTGTGTGGTGCCAAGAACCATAAGAATATGCCCGTACTCAATCTCGGGAGCTGGATCCATGATCACCAAGTGACCAAGGCAAGAAGAGAAGAGGAGGAAGAACATGTAGAGGATCCCTAAGATCCAAGATTTCCACCACAAAGGGAACCTGCAGTAAAGAACAGTAGACAGAGTGAAATGGAGAACCCGAAACTCAACCTCAAGAGACAAGCTACTAGCTCCGTTCATCAATGCTGGAAGGAATACGAAGGCCTCATCACCAAGTCGCAGCTAAACCTCCGAGATCTCTATCTAGGTGGTACGTGAAGATCATGGTTATCAATAGAAGAGATGACTGGTCGAGAACAGCCACCCCAAGAAAGTAGAGGATGGGTGGAAAACTTCATGTGGAGTAGGTTCCCCCTCTCAGGTGGGAGGTAAAGCGGCCCTTGCTGAAGTCAAAGAAGAAGTAGATGCCTCCTCTGAGGGCAAAGAAATAACATCCCCCTCTGAAGTAGATAGGGAATCCTAAAACTTATGGATCACAAACTCCGAAATGTCTGATGACGAGGGAAGTGCTACCGGTCATGCCAAAGAAGGTATCTAGGATGCCAAAGAGCTCCCAAAGGTAGCCTCTCGAACCTAAGTAGTCGAGGGTGGGGAAGGGTAGGGCTCAAAATGAGCAAGTGGGCAACAGTCGCTATCTCTTAGTGGAGCAGACTGGGTAGCCGAAGAAGAAAAAGGAGTCGAGCAGCCACTATCTCTCGAAGGAGCAAACTGACAAGAGATGGTATCAAACAATCATTGTCTCTCGATAAAGCAGACTACAGATCCGCAGGTCTTGGAAACCACTGCACCTAAAAATAAGTGGAAGAAGACCGTCGCTAGCATTGCGATGATCTCCAGGAGGTCATACGGCCAATCGATCCTCCATGTGCTCGAAAGTGCGCATCGGATGCGACTTATTGCCTTGAGCATAGTACTCTAATAGAAGATGCAGAACAATCTTTGTTACCCAGAAAGGAGAGGTGGCACAAGGAGTGCCTGGTGGAAGACGCATATACTTCGGGGAGGTGGGGACCAAAGGTTGAAGTGGGCAAGCATCAGTGGTGTGTCCGATGATGCCACAGTAGGAGAACCTAGTAGTCTGGTCATCTGTTGTCAAAGAAGCCATGGATACCAGTGTGTTGTACTGAAGAAGGAAGAGGTCAGCCACCATGAACTACGAACCGCAATGTCCACCTCAAGGGGTGTAAGGGCAGTGTGAAGCACGAACCACAATGTCTGCCTCAAGGGATGGGAGAGCAGTGGAAGGGCTGGAAGTAAGCTGCCAATGGGAGGAGGATGCGACTAGCAATAAGAGGTTGCAACCAGTAGAAAAACACAAGTGAGGAGAGAAAAAGACTAAAAACGCACACTGTACAAGAGAAAAATACTAAAAACGCAAGCAGGACAACCTACAGGAGAAAGAAAGACTAAAAACGTAGACTATAGGAGAGGGAAAGACTAAAAACACAGGCAGGACAGCCTACAGGAGAGAGAAAGACTAAAAACGCAAGCAGGATAGCCTGCAGGAGAGAGTAAACTACCAAACGCAGGGCTGTGATGATGAGGCAAACTGTACAGCAACAAGTCTGCACAAAAACAGCAGTCGCCTGGCTGGAATCAACTCCAAACTACATGAAGAGGGCTGAAAATCAAGCGCCAACTGATGGAGACAGCAATGGACAACTTCGACTGAGATGTCCTCCATGAAAGAGGTATGGGCAGCAAGCTGAAGACGCCTGAAACCTGCAAAAACGAGATTTTGATGCAGCGGAAGAAGAAGAGAAGTGGATGCCAAACCCGCCACGGGTCTTTGCCTTCACTGGAGTGGAGGATCTTTGCCGCAATTTGAGCAGATCTAGCTCTGATACCATATCAAAAGATGACATACTAGCGAGATAGTAGGGTTTGCTAGGAGGAACACGGAGTGAACTCGGCAAACATTGAGAAGAGAAGAAAAGAGAGAAGAAACTCTTATGAATGGAATGATGAAGTTCTGAATAATGGAGTGAATGTGATACAAGGGAACAAGGGTTCGTGGTACTAGAGAGAAGAAACTCTTACGAACCACGAACCGCAATGTCCTCCTGAAGGAGTGTGAGGGTACTGGAGAGGCTAGAGAGAATAGGTGACGGACAAAATGAATCAGCCGTAAGGAATGAATGAGAGAGCGGCGTATAAATAGGCACAGTCAGTTTAGGATGGCGCCACTTTTTGGGGCTGCAAACCCTAAATGCAAAACATAGAAATGCAAAAACACAAACTGCGGATAGTGAAAAGCTAGGCAACAATTGTAGACCACGTAATAGCAATTGTTTGGGGGCTGGACACCTAGTGGAAGAGGGCTGATGGCTAAAACCTATAGGACAAGGATAGGGCTGAATGGTGGGCAGCCTATCTATTTATAGATGCAGAAGGATCCTCCCAAATTAGGGATTTGCATGTAGGACACCGAAACTCTCTAAAACCACTTCCTGTTGATTGAAACTTTTGGTAATTTACATGATTTGGGGCTGTTGTAAGAGCTAATCGATACGGAATCTCAACACCAGATCTACATACTCCTAGAAATATCCACCCTACCACCTATCACTATCACTTGATTCTTTATTCTTACTACTATGACAATAGAATAAGAGAAAGTAGGTCACACATTGTGACCATTGAAGTTCCCACATACCATCTTACTCTCTCTTACCTGAACCTTCATAGCTCTTACTTCTATTTATGCTTCCACTCTTACTCTACCTTTCAACCAATATTAGTGTGAGCATTCAAGGAGCTTCATCAACATTGCATTCAGCCTGAGATGAGAGCTTGACTTACAACTTTCATAGCAAGCCCATTTCAGCCCATTTAAGATATGCATTGGCTTCCCTACCTTCAAAACTTATTCTAAGGGTGAAGGGGTTGTTGAGAAACCCTTCACCCGCAGTTTTGTGTTCTGCATTTTGCATTTAGGGTTTCGTGTTTTGCGTTTAGGGTTTCACAGTGGACATCCGCAAAAAGGGGTTCGGCGCCCACAGTGGGACGCAACCCTAGACAGCTAGCGCCCTTCCTCCGGGCGCCACCCTAGACAATCTCTTGGGGTGTCAATACTCATTGTGCTGTCCGCCACACACCTTGGAAAAAAGCCCTTGCATTCTTTATCTTCCCTTGGACGGAATGGTTGACATCGAGCTGCCATCTCACCTATTGATACCTAAGATCTATAGGTTCTACGTGGATCTAGGACTAGGATGTTTCAGTCAAAGTCACACACTACAGCTATCTTGAAAGAATTCCAATTATGTTTTACCTCGTCAAGTTATTGAACATACCATGTTGCAACAATTCCCTCCACAACAATTCGTACCTCGTTCAGCTTTTGCTCTTCTTACCACTTGTGATAATCGGCAACAGTTTCAAAATGATCTAACCAAGAAAGTATGTCCTCACTTTGAAGACCGGAAAAAGATTTTGGGTGACCCTTCTTATCTTGGATTGAGTCATGACTTGGTGACTATGCCTTCGCATTCTTACCTGCAAGGAGACACAAAGGTAATGGCTTCTTTCTGAAGGTTAGAATTCAAGCAGCATCAGCACACCCTATCCACTGTTCTTCTTTACAAGTCTTATTCCATCATTTCTTCGTGTCTAGGCGCCACCCAAGAGAGTAAGGATACCATCTAGATAGTTCAATGACTCATGTGCCTCCAAATAGGGCATGTGAATTCATCACTCCAAACTTACTCTCTTATTCATTCTTCATCCTTTCCCTATCACACCTTCAACCTTAGCCACTACCACTGCTTTCCAAACCCCTATCCATGCTTGAACCCACTACTCACCAAAGATATCAACCTTCTACATGCATCTCCAAGGCACCCACAAATGCTACCCAATAAGTGTAGCTCTACCCACAGCATCAAGATATCCTCTCTACTAAGAGGTAGTGCTCTTGTAACATGAGAATAACAATCAATCCTCCCACTAATGTTCTGTGCAAATCCTATCTCATGAGGCTCTAACAATCAATCCTCCCACTAATGTTCTGTGCAAATCCTATCTCATGAGGCTCTAACTTTATCTAAAAAGTCATCGTCCAATGCCTCATACATTCCATGAGAGTATCCTCATGGGGTACATTTGTCTCTGAGACTAGTGTGACTTTGTGGTCCATACTTGTCTTCATTGTCTCCTAGAGTACACCCTATCAAGCCTCCTCCTTGCTAGCTTTGTTGCTTAGCCAAGGGGGGGACAGCATCAGAAAATGTGTCCAATTCATCTACCTCTTGCTCATTCTCCTATAAGGAGCCATGCCCTCAACCTCATTCGCCACCTATGCCTTGGGGGCTGCTAGTGTCTCGGCAACCTCCAAGTCACAGGATTTCACCACTTTTAAGGGGCTGCTACTAATTGGAGTTGTGCAATCTCTAGCTCTTGGGTGGTCAATGGAGTACCTACAAAGGTTATGCCAAGCTAAATGTTGGGGTATTTCACTTACGCCTCACTTACGCCTACGCTCACATAGGAGGGTCGGTGATCGGTAGGACATTGGGGCACTTTTTACTCTCGGTAGGAGAGGTTTTTTCCCCCAAACTTATAGTCTTATTTTCGTATGCGCTTATGTTACACACTTACGGACACTTACCGTGTTCGGGTGTGAACACCTCCTACAATCCTAAGGTTTAAGGGTTGTACTTTGTACTTTCAGCTTACACTCTTTCAGTCTATCGCATTGGCCGTAGTGCTTCACTCTGTTCTTCACTCTCATACTGTCTACTGTACTTTTAGCTGCACATCGATCCTCTCCCCCTCTCACATTTGGTATCAGAGCTCAGCTCCTGTCTGCAACGTGCAGTCCCCACCGCACCTGCACCCCTGTACCTTCCTGTTCGTGCTCCTACTGTACCTACCTTGCTCCTGTAGCTGACGCTGCTCCTGCAGCTAACGCTGCTCCTGCAGCTAACGCTGCTCCTGCAGCTAACGCTGCTCCTGCAGCTAACGCTGCTCTTGCAGCTGCCGCCTCCTCAGGCACCGCCAGTCCCAGCGCGCGCCACCTGCCTGTACGCGCCACTTGCCTGCGCATGCCACCTGCCTGGGTGCGCCACCTGTACCTGTGCGTACTGACGCTGCTCCTGCAAATGCCGCCAATCTTGTGCGCACCATCTGCGCCTGTCCTATGCGCGCCACCAGTGCCTGTCCCAGGTGCGCCATCGATTATTCTTGCATGTGCCGCCACCGCCTCGGGATCTATACCCGCCATCAGCCAGCTGGAGTCGACCTGCAGAGAAGGGTTTTTTTTTTCTTTTATCCAAATCACAGCTGGATACAGGAGTCTATACAACATTGAGACACATGTCTGTGTCTTGGACACATTGGATGCAAATTTCGGGGTACATTTGTCAGAATTTTTTGGGGATTTTGCTGATACAAGGTTGTTGAACACTGTTTGCACCTTAGAGTGCGTGCATTACAAACAATTTTAAAAGAGTGCATCTTTGCACACTAATTGCAAAAATTTATTTGCTGCAATTTCTGGAAATTTTCAGATTTCCAGCTTGTCCTACTTCGACATTGCTCTTTTGCCTTGTTGGTGATTGATAATCATGGCAAATCAGGGAGGAGATGTCTTTACCTTTGTATCCAAGGAGGATAGATTGAATGGTAATAACTATTCATTGTGGTCTTTCATGATGAAGAATGTACTAGTGGCAAAGAATCTTTGGGAGTATGTTAGTGGAGAAGAAACTAGACCTGGAGTTGTGGCTCTAGTTACTCCTCCTCCAAGAGGATGTGCACAACGGGCACCTCAGCCCGCTCCACCTCAGCCACTTCCTCCAAGAACTGCAGCTCAAAAAGCATGGGATACACGGGATGCACAAGCTTTGTCGGTGATTGCTTTGGCAGTTCAGCGGTCCATCATTCCTCACATTCGTTCACCAGCTTCTTCACGAGAACCTTGGCAAACTTTGGAGCAGATGTTTGCAGGTAAAAATGAGACTCGCATCTCTTTCTTAAAGAAAGAGCTAGAGACATTGACAATGAATGAAGGTTGTCACAAGATTGTGATAACTATTACCTTTTTGTTGATTTTTTTATTACATATTTTATTTGGTTTTTCTTTTGGAAGGATCCCTCTGGAAATCTAAACGCCAGAGTTGCATGGCCAGTTTGTGAAACGGACAGGAATGTCTAGTGAGTCAAAACTCCACAGTTAAGGTTCAGTATAAGTCTGGAAGAGACTGATGGCACTGTAGATTGACAAGCCTGGAAGAGACTTGTGAAAGTGTATATGGACAAGTGTGTTGAAGAACTAGCCTGGAAGAGACTAGTTCAAAGTGAAGATGGACAAATCTTCAAGAGATTAGTCCATGTGGGGTCATCAGTGGAAATTCACTTTCAGTTGAGCTACATTACAGATTTGGATGTAGCCATAGTCTGCAAAGATGGTCAGAAGACCAATGGGAATGCAATGGAAGCAACTCCTAAAATTTAGGGAGTTACTATTTTTGGATCCCAGAATCTGTTCGTGTCATTATCTTCCTCTGGTCTGTACCGAGGTCAAATTTTGGACCGAGGATGGAGAATTTTAGACCGAAAGGTTTAAACAGGAAAATTGTTACATGTATGCCATGTGTCACAATTTGGGCATAAATTCCCAAAAGAGAGAGAGAGGGCAGCACAAAAACGAGTTTCAATGCATGGGGGGCTCATTTTTTGTGAAAGGGAGATGGATTGCTGCAGATGGAGAGCTCTTGAGAGCTAGACTACCTTGTCTATGGTGCACAGAGAGCTAGGCTTGCTTCCTACTCTTTCTCTCCCTGACAGTATGGTTATGCTGCAAAATCAAGGGCCTTTCTTCTGATTCAGGTACAGCTGTGTGGAATATGTTGTTTTTGCATGAGGCAAGAGCATCCTTTCTCCAGGAACAGGAGCAGTTGTATGCTGTCCCAGCAGGGACAGGTGAGGGTGGTAACCTCACCAAACAAGTGTCTGAAACAGCATTAAATCAGTTCTGATTCTGGACTGTTCAGAGGTTATTTCAGAGCCCAATTGATGTCAGAATCAAGGGGCACTTGGCCCAGATGATGCGGGACAGTGCAGGGAACAATATGAGCTGAGAACAGGTGTCAAAACAGGTCTGAACCAATAATTACAGTGGGCTGAACAGTACAGGGAACAGTATGAGTTGTAAACAGGTTTCAGAACACGTCTGAACCAGTAAATACAGCACGTTGAAATGGTCAATTCTGCACTCCAACTAGAAGATTCAGACTTGGGCAGAGTTTCCCCTCCTGGTCAACTTGATTTGGGTCAGTAATTGTACTGTTATGCTGTCAAATTTCACCCAAAATAGGTGAAAGACAGCCCATTGTACTTTCTCTTTTTAAAAATAAAGAAATACCGCAAGGGGCGCCTAACTTAGGGGCCAACAGGGTGTATGTGTTGCAACAGGAGCATTCTAGCTTCCTATATGTCTTCTTGGTTCTGTGTCTTTAAGTTCAGGTAAAGTGGGCAACTGTTAAATTGGGTGAAAGCATTTATTTATTTTGGTTGTACACTACCGCCCTTCCCAGTGAACAGGCCGGTTACATGGTTCCATTGCCGGGATCAAATCACTTTTTCCCTAAAGAGTGAGCCAGGGTTCGTTTGGGTGTAGACACAGAATTGTGCATCATGGCTGATAGAAAGGAAGACACCAAAGAGGAAGCGTCTGCATCACAGGAGATCCCTGTTGTTCATGAGATGGGAGAGTCTTCTAGACCTCCACATTTTGTTACTCCTCGTGTTATGGTTGAGCCACAAGTTCTTACGGCTTCTTCTATGGATGAAGACATTTTCAAGACTCAGTTAGTTGCTGCTGTGATTATGTTTACTCAAGTGATGCAGAATCCAAGGTTTTTGGCATTTTTGCAGCCCTCCCTTCCTTTACAGCAAGTTGGGCAATCTACAAAGATTTCGGATCCAGTAGAGGTCCAGGATAAGGGTAAGCATGCTGCAGATTCAGTGGAAACACCAAGGCAGCTTGCGGAGTCAATGGAGACTCCAAGATTGATTCCGATTGTCCAGGAACAGGTGGCGGAAACGCCAGTTACACAGGCATTGCCAGTTCAGCCTGCCACATTACAGCAGCCAAATGTTGGCCTACATGGACAAGGAAACAGTTTTCAGGCTTTACCACAGGTTTTCCCACCCACCTCTGTACATCCTGGGTACTTTGGAGGTGCATCTATATTTCAAAGTATGGCTGGTTATGCGCCTGGAAACCAGATTTATGTACTAGGAACAGTGTTTGGGGGTAAACAGGGTTTAATGCCAAACCCCATGTATGGCAATATAGGCATACAGCCTGGATTTCAATAAGTTCAGGGCAGTTTTGGCATGCCACAGGGCACTTTTGGTATGGCTGGTTATCAAAATCAACAAGCAAGTATTGTGTCTACAAGCCCTGTAGTCAGTGGTCTGGCAACTTCCATGCCATCTGTTAGTATTCCTATGTTACAGCCATATCCTATGGATCCCTTGATGGCTCATGAGAAGCCAAAGCCATACAAGGAAGGGGGTGCAGCCGGACAGTTTGATATCTTTCGAGGGTTTGAAGATAGGACTAAGGCACTCTCTTTCTTACAGCAATTTGATGCCGCATTTGCAGGGGGGAACTTTACAGAGCCTTCTAAGGTCCGGAAAGCTGCCACTTTTCTTAAGGACAATGCTAGTCAGTGGTGGAGTACACTGTTGATGCAAGGACAGGCTCCTGCCACTTGGACTTACTTTAAGCAAGTATTTGCTTTTGCTTGGTTGACCAATGAATTTGAGATTGATGTTATGTCAGCTTGGCACAATTTGGATGCATCTAAATGCAAGGATCCGGAAGATTATAACAAGAAGTTTTGGCAGGCTTTGCTTCCAGTCACTTCTTACAGGGTTGTGCCATTGACTGAGCAGATAGAGAAATATAGCTATGGGCTACCCAAGGAACTTCGGAATTATTGTACAAAGACAAAGGTCACCACTTTGACTCAGTTAATTGAGAATGCTACCACAAGAAACGCATTATTGTTGGGACAGTCAAGTGGTTTTGGGGGCAGCATTAAACAGGACAAATCTGAAAAATTTTCAGCAAAGAAGCCATTTGGTAAACAAGATTATCAGATTTCTCAAAGCACAGGTAAACCTTGGCAGTTCAAAAAGAAGCCAGCCAAGTTCTTTGGACAGCAGCCAAAGGACCAGAAGAAACCTTTTGTGCGCAAGTCTCTTGAAGAGAGAAAGGCTTTAATGGCTGAGAGGAAATGCTTTATCTGTGAGCAGACTGGTCATATTGCGTCTAATTGTCCGGACAAGAATAAGAGATCAGCTGATGATGATAAAGAGGACAGGAAAGGAAAGAAGCCCAAACCTTCAGCAGGTTTAGTGCCAGATATGCTGGGAGACAAGCCACACTCGGATGCTAATGAGCTCTGCAGAGCTTGGGGTAAAGTTAGGGATCAACATGTACTTATTTTCTTTGATCCAGGAGCTAAGGCAAACTTTATCTCACCAGAGTTGGCTTCTACTTTGGGCATCAGAGCAAATGAGATGGGCTACACAGCAGAGGCAGGGTTGGCATGTCCTGGCCACCCAGAGTCTGTGACACCCATTCTTGGAAAGCTGCGTCTTCATGTACAGTCTTATGTTGATGCAGAAGAATTTTATATCATCCACTTGAAGGCTGTGATGTCTTGTTGGGAATGCCATGGATGTTCAGAAAGCATGGTGTGTTGGATGCCTTTAACAAGACACTGACTTTGGAACATAGGGAAAGACTCATGTGCTTTATGTGAAGCTTAAAGGAGAGTCTGTACCTGTTGTATCGGCTTCTGCCATTACATCTGTAATAAAGAATCATCTTTCTGCGTACTTGATTTTTGCACGTGATGTCAAGGATAATGATGAGTCAAATTTATCTATGTTAGATAGAGACAGGTCTGCTTTCTTGTTTCAGTTCAGTGATTGTTTTTTTGACTCATTACCATCACAGTTGCCACCAGAGAGGTCTGAGGATTATGCAATAGATTTGGTGCCAGGCAGTAGCCCACCAAATAGACCTCCGTATAGGGTTAGTGCAGCCCAACAGAAAGAGATATTAAGCCAGGTGAATGAGCTGTTGGAAAAAGGGCTGATTCAGCCAAGTTCATCTGCCTTTTGCTCACCAATGCTCTTAGTGCAGAAAAAGGATGGCTCTTGGCTCATGTGCATAGATTATCGAGCATTGAACAAGAGTACCATCAAGAACAGGTTCCCCATCCCAAGAATTGACGACATCCTTAACCGTTTGGAAGAAGCGTCAATTTTCAGCAGGATAGATTTGAAGAGTGGATACCATCAGATCAGGATTAAGCAAGAGGATGTGCACAAGATTGCATTTAGGACCATGTTTGGTCTCTATGAGTTCTTGGTAATGCCATTTGGACTTACTAATGCTCCTGCTACGTTTAATCGAATGATGGACAGGACTTTTCGTCCATACAGGCAGTTTGTTGGTACATTCTTTGATGACATGATTGTCTTTTCAAAGAATGAACAGGAGCATAGAGAACACTTGAAAGCAGTCTTTGATGAGCTTTGCAGTAATAGGTTGCTTATCAATGGCAAGAAGAGTGAGTTCTTCTTGGAAGAAATCCAATTTCTGGGGCACATAGTGTCAAAGGATGGTGTCTGAATGGATCCTGCTAAGGTTGAAGCAATTAGAACATGGCCAGATTTGAAGACTATCCATGATGTTAGAAGCTTCTTGGGTTTGTGTTCTTATTACAGGAGGTTCATTCGCAATTTTGCAAAGATTGCTTCACCTTTACATGCTTTACAGAAGAAAGAAGTCTCTTTCCAGTGGACACAGAAAGAGATTTCAGCTTTTAATCTTCTTAAAGAAAAGATGACTTCTAGTCCAGTGATCATTCTGCCAGATCTTAGGAAGTCATTTGTTGTCCAGTGTGATGCCTGTGGCAATAGCATTGGTGCAGTGTTAATGCAAGATGGCCGGGTAGTGGCTTATGAAAGCAGAATCTTGCGAGGGCCAGAGAAGACTATGCAAGTCTATGAGAAAGAATTGCTGGCTGTGATTCATGCGCTTTCTTGTTGGAAACACTACCTACTTGGGGCAGATTTTGTTGTCCAGACAGATCATCAGACATTGTGTTATTTCTTAACTCAGACTAAGCTGTCAGAAAAGCATATGCATTGGGCAAACTTTTTGTCAATGTTCCATTTTCAGATTGTGCATGTGGAAGGCAAAAAGAATGTTGTGGCTGATGCTTTGTCAAGGAAGCCACAAATTTCAGCTATGTCAATTCCTTATCATCATGAGCTTGATGATATGAAGGAACAGTATGTTGATGATGAAGATTTTGCAAGGATCTTTGATCAGCTTGTTAATGGACAACATCATGAGCATTATCTTCTCAAGGATGGTTTCATGTTGATGCATGGTAGACTATGTGTGACTAAGCCATTGAGATGGAAAGTTATGACAGAGAGTCATTCTCCACCGTATTCAGGGCATCGTGGTATTGATGCAATAGTCAAAGCAGTAGAGACATTCTTTTATTGGCCTACTTTGAGAAGAGACGTGGATGCTTTTGTGCGGCAGTGTTTGATTTGCCAGAAGGTCAAGTTTGACAGGCAAACAGCACCAGGGCTTTTACAGCCATTGCCTATTCCAGATAAACCATGGGAAAGCATAGCTATGGATTTTATCTTTGATCTTCCAAGGACACAGACAGGAAATGATGGGATATGGACTATTATTTGCAGGTTTAGCGAACAGGCTCATTTCATTCCCGTCAGGAAGAAGATAAAACCAGATCAGATGGCACATTTGTTTATGTGCAATGTCTTCAAGTATCATGGTATGCCACAATCTATTGTCAGTGACCGTGATCCACGGATGACAAGTCTATTCTGGAGAGGCATATTTGAGAACATGGGCACAACGCTTAAGTTCTCGTCGTCATTTCATCCACAGACTGATGGACAGTCAGAAGAGGCAAATTCTACTGTCTTGGATCTGCTTAAGTGCTATGTGTCAGAACACAAGTCAAAGTGGGAGCAGTATTTGCCTTTGGTCGAGTATGCATACAATAATACTGTGCATTTGTCAACAAGCAAAGCCCCTTTTGAAATTGTTGAAGGTGGTAGAAAGGTTCCTCCCATTTTGCATACAAAGGATAAGATCTTTCAGGCAGATCAGTATGTGCAGAGTATGGGTGAAATGTATCAAAAAGTTAAGCATGCCCTTGAAAGGACTCAAGCAAAGCAAAAGAAAGCTGCTGATCATCAGCGTCGTGAATTGATATTTTCACTTGGTGATTGGGTACTGTTGCGGTTTGAAAAGGCATGCTTAAAGAAGCAGAAAGGCAAGGAAAGTCTTTTCACTAAACTTAGTATGCGATACTATGGGCCTTTTCAAGTAACAGAGAAGATTAGTGATGTCAACTATAGGCTGAAATTGCCTGACAATTGGAAGATTCATAATGCTTTCCATGTAAGTCTTCTTAGACCTTATGTGGGTGATGTGCCAGAAGATATGCCAGTTGAGGAACAGCCCGAAGTTGAGGAACTTGATGAAATTCTTGTTCCAGAACAGGTATTGGCACACAAGGAAAGGAAAGTGAAAGGCAAAGTTGCTAGAAGGTATTTGGTTAAGTTCAAGAACTATCCAGCTATAGATGCTAAGTGGATGGATGAAGGTGAACTTGCAGAGTCACCTAATGTGTTGGAACTTTACCTTGAAGCATTTCGCTTGCAACCTTCCTTGACCCCTTGTATCTCTAAGCTGAAATAGATTGTCAAAGTGACAATTGCTTAAGAAAGAAATTATGTACAGAAACAGATTTTGTATAGGTTTACACTTATTGTGTCCATATGGTTTTCTCAGTGCTAAAGAAGTAAGTATTGCTTGCAAGAATACAGTTTTTACTTCTATTGAATTGAATACATGTTGTAACAATGGTTACTCGATCGGGCATGTATTCTGTGAATTAACTCAATGGGGATATCATTTTGATGTACCGGCCACTAGATCTCTAGTTAAGGTGATGTGGAGTCATCAAATGAGAATCTGCCACTATGGGGATATCATTGTGGTGTACCGGCCACTATATCTGGAAACAGTGATGTGGAGTCACATGATGATAGTCTGCCATGTTTCACAATTAGAACATACATGTGTTAACAGTGTGTTCAGTTCACAATGTTGACTGATAGCATGTATGTGTTGTACATGTGCTGCCAAGTGTAAAGTCACTGGGTTGGCTAGAAGCATGTATGACATTCATGCAAACAAGGACGTTTGCGATTTCGAGAGGGAGGTATGTCACAAGACTGTGATAACTATTACCTTTTTGTTGATTTCTTTATTACATATTTTATTTCCTTTTTCTTTT
This sequence comes from Lygodium microphyllum, assembly GCF_053477565.2. Lineage (NCBI taxonomy): Eukaryota > Viridiplantae > Streptophyta > Polypodiopsida > Schizaeales > Lygodiaceae > Lygodium > Lygodium microphyllum. Next base: position 129,011,537 of record NC_141161.1, read on the forward strand.
TGGAAGGATCCCTCTTGAAATCTAAACGCCTTAGTTGCATGCCCAATTTGTGCAACGGACGGGAATGTCTAGTGAGTCAAGACTGGACAGTTAAGGTCCAGTATAAGTCTAGAAGAGACTGATGGCACTGTAGATTGACAAGCATGGAAGAGACTTGTGAAAGTGTATATGGACAAGTGTGTTGAAGAACTAGCCTGGAAGAGACTAGTTCAAAGTGAAGATGGACAAATCTTCAAGAGATTAGTCCATGTGGGGTCATCAGTGGAAATTCACTTTCGTTTGAGCTACATTACAGATTTGGATGTAGCCATAGTCTGCAAAGATGGTCAGAAGACCAGTGGGAATGCAATGGAAGCAACTCCTAAAATTTAGGGAGTTACTATTTTTGGATCCCAGAATCTGTTCGCGTCATTAATTTTCTTTTTGTACGAGCATTAATCCTCTAGTCTGTACCGAGGTCAAATTTTGAACCGAGGATGGAGAATTTTAGACCAAAAGGTTTAAATAGAAAAATTGTTACATGTATGCCATGTGTCACAATTTGGGCATAAATTCCCAAAAGAGAGAGAGAGAGAGGGCAGCAAAAAACGAGTTTCAATGCATGGGGGGCTCATTTTTTGTGAAAGGGAGATTGGATTGCTGCAGATGGAGAGTTCTTGAGAGCTGGATTACCTTGTCTATGGTGCACAGAGGGCTGGGCTTGCTTCCTACTCTTTCTCTCCCTGACAGTATGGTTATGCTGCAGAATCAAGGGCCTTTCTTCTGATTCAGGTACAGTTGTGTGGAATATGTTGTTTTTGCATGAGGCAAGAGCCTCGTTTCTCCAGGAACAGGAGCAGTTGTATGCTGTCCCAGCAGGGACAGGTGAGGGTGGTAACCTCACCAAGCAAGTGTCTGAAACAGCATTAAATCAATTCTGATTCTGGACTGTTCAGAGGTTATTTCAGAGCCCAATTGATATCACAATCAAGGGGCACTTGGCCCAGATGATGCAAGACAGTGCAGGGAACAATATGAGCTGAGAACAGGTGTCAGAACAGGTCTGAACCAACAATTACAGTGGGCTGAACAGTACAGGGAACAGTATGAGTTGTAAACAGGTTTCAGAACACGTCTGAACCAGTAAATACAGCAAGTTGAAATGGTCAATTCTGCACTCCAACCAGAAGATTCAGACTTGGGCAGAGTTTCCCCTCCTGGTCAACTTGATTTGGGTCAGTAATTGTACTGTTATGCTGTCAAATTTCACCCAAAATAGGTGAAAGACAGCCCATTGTACTTTCTCTTTCTAAAAATAAAGAAATACCGCAAGGGGTGCCTAACCTAGGGGCCAACAAGGTGTATGTGTTGCAACAGGAGCATTCTAGCTTCCTGTATGTCTTCTTGATTCTGTGTCTTTAAGTTCAGGTAAAGTGGGCGACTGTTAAATTGGGTGAAAGCATTTATTTATTTTGGTTGTACACTACCGCATTTCCCAGTGAACAGGCCGGTTACAAAGGTGATCCTATTCAGGATCACTTGAATAAAATTCAGGGCTTGCAAGAGCAGCTCATGAATGTTGATGAGTTCTATTCAGATGCACAGATGATATCTACCACTTTGAACTCATTACCTCCTTCGTACTTGCCTTTTCATACGGCCTTGAACCTCACCATGAGGATTTCCATGCAACCAATCACTTTTATTCAGTTAGTCAGTTTGCTTCTAGAGGAGGAGCAAACAAGATGGAATAGTGGTGTGGATGCTACAGTCTCTAAGCAGGCCTTTATGGCTAGGCAGAAGGGCAAAAACAACCAAGTGAAAAATGCTCTGCGGAGTTCTGGTACTTCTGGCACTTCACAGACAAGTCAGAAACAAGGAAGCACACAAGCCAAAAAGGGTAAATGCCATTATTGCAAGAAGCCAGGCCATTACATCACTGAGTGCAGAAAGCGCATTGCCAAAGAGAAGGAGTCAGGAATGTTTGTTTCTGATGTTCCTTCCACTGCTAGTGAGTCCGCGTCTTTTGTTGCAGACAGGGACTATTGTTTTTACACATGCAGTTATGACACCTCTTGGGCTGATAGAGCATTTAGCTCTACTAAAGTTGCAGATACTTGGTTTTTTGACAGTGGTACTTCTCGGTATATTATATCTCGTAGAGATTTATTTGCTTCTGTTGGTGCACCTCCGATTGGAAAGTCTGTACAATGTGCCGACAATGCATCATACCCTATTCGAGGTATTGGGAAGATTATACTCACAGCCATTGATGGCTCTATTCTCCGTCTTCAAGATGCTTTATTTGTGCCCGGTATAAAGAAGAATTTGCTCTCTATTTCTTCTTTGGCACGTTGTGGATTACAGGTCACATTTGATGATGACAAATGCATGGTTAGAGACAAATAACACATGACTTTGGTCTTGACAGGCACCTTATGTCATGGGTTATATGAGTTGGATGCTCTTTCAGTTGATCAGTCTGCGTATTTGACATCCACTCTTACTCCTGCTATGACATAGGCAGAGTTATGGCATACTTGTATGGGGCATGTGAACTTTGGTAGCTTGATGCTTTTACAACGTACACAGATGTTGGATGGATTACCTCCACTGGAGAGACCTCCTGAGCACTTGTGCGAAGGATGTATTTTGGAGAAAATGCATCGTTTTTCGTTTCCCCAAGATGTTGCTTTTAGAGCAACAGCCAGATTACAATTAGTGCATTGGAATGTATGTGGGCCTATACAGACAAAGTCATTAGGAGAATATTACTATTTTGTGACTTTTATTGATGACTTTACTCGTTTTTGCTGGGTCTACAGTTTGGTGAAAAAGTCAGAAGTGTATGATGCATTCTTGGCTTTTGTTGCACTTGTTGAAAACCAGTCTGGTTGTAAACTTAAGACTCTCCGTTCGGACCGAGGGGGGGAATACATGTCCTCTATGCTGAATTCTTTTTTGAAGCAAAAGGGCATTGTCCATCAGTACACTACTGCTTATACTCCATAGCAGAATGGGATGGCAGAGAGGAAGAATCGGTCACTCATGGAGATGGCCAGATGTATGCTGAAGGCAAAGAACTTGCCTCACAGTTTTTGGATGGAAGCCGTCATGTGTGCTTGCCATGTTTTGAAGAGATGCCCTACCAAAACCTTAAAAAACATTACACCTTTTGAGGCTTGGCACAGCCGGAAACCTTCTGTTGGACATTTTCGTACCTTTGGGTGCCTTGCATATGCACATATTCCACAGGTACTCAAAAAAAAGTTGGATAACAAGGTTGTTGAGTGCATTTTTATGGGATATAGCAGTGAGAGCAAAGGCTATAGACTCTATGATCCTGATTCTAAAAAGGTTTTTGTCAGTAGGGATGTACTTTTTGATGAAAATTTAGAATTATCCCTGGCTGGATTAGACACATATCAAGCTGCCCATGATGTATTTGAAGGGCTGCTGCCCATTACATTTGGTGATTCAGCTAGAGTTTCAGCAAGTGAACTCAATGTTCAGCCAGCTGCTCCTTTGGAAAATGCAGTAAATCAGCCATTGGCTGATCTGAATATTCAGCAAAGTGCTAAAACTGAAATTCAGCAAGAGCTTATACACAGTTAGGAAACAAGACAAATGCCTAGATGGTATTTACAAACTATGAATGATAGTCATTTGGATACACCCTTGGCTGGTCGTACTAGAAGGCAAGCTCGTATGCATGATACTGCACATACCATGGAGTTTGTACGGCAGCAAGCACCCTTGATGATGAAGAGCCTGAATGTTTTGAGGATGCACAACACAGTGTGCATTGGATGGCAGCAATGCAAGCTGAATTGGATTCTATCACTAAGAATCAAACTTGGGATTTGATGTCTTTGCCATTTGGGAAGAAAGCCATTGGAAGAAAATGGGTCTACAAGCTAAAAAGGAATGCAGATGGATCCATTGACAAATCCAAGGCAAGACTTGTAGCTAAAGGCTATGCACAAAAGAAAGGCATTGACTATGAGGAGACATTTGCTCCTACTTCCCGCATGACCACCATCATGTCTATGGTTGCCTTGGCTGCTCATTATGGATGGACAGTGCATCAGTTGGATATTAAAACTGCATTTTTATATGGGGAACTTCATGAGGAAGTATATGTACAGCAGCCCATTGGTTTTGCAGTTGAAGGCTCAGAACACTTGGTTTGCAAACTGAAAAAAGCATTATATGGGTTGAAACAAGCTCCTAGAGCTTCGTATGCAAAAATAGATGCTTTCTTGCTTAGTCAAGGGTTCATAAATAGCTCATCTGAGTCTACCCTTTAGGTATGTAAATACGGGGGATCCATGCTGATCATTTGTCTTTATGTTGATGATCTCTTGCTTATTTGAACACATGCTGATCAGATTTCAGCATTCAAACAAAATTTGCAGCAAACTTTTGACATGTCTGACTTGGGTTCTTTGCATTCTTACTTGGGCATTCAGTTCATACATGATGCTAGAGGTATTGGGTTATCACAGTCAAGATACATTGGTAAACTTCTTGAGAAGTTTGGCTTACAGGATTGCAAGCAAGTCTATACACCAATGGAACTTGGACTAAAACTGTCATTACATGATGATAGTGATTTGTTTGATATACACACATATACTCCAGCAGTTGGATGTCTTATCTACTTATGCAACACTAGGCCGGACATACAGTTTGCAGTTTCAGTCTTGAGAAGATATATGCATCAACCACGCATGTCACATTGGCAAGCTGTCAAGCGTGTTTTCTGTTACCTACAGGGTACTAGATCTCTTGGATTGCTTTATGCCAAGGGGGGACCACTGCAGTCACATGCTTACAATGACTCTGATTGGGCTGGTGATTATGATTCACGTCACTCCACTAGTGGCAATTGTTTCTTTCTTGGCTCGTCTTGCAATTCTTGGCTTAGCAAGAAACAATCCACTGTTGCCACATCGTCATGTAAAGTTGAATACAAGGCAGCTTTCACTACCACAGTTGAATGCGTATGGATTCGACGCTTGCTAGCTGATCTGGATGTATCTGTTACGGAGCCTACTCCCTTGTTCACTGACAGTCAGAGTGTCAATGCAGTGGCACGAAACCCAGTGTTTCATGCACTCACGAAATACATTGAGATACATTATCACTTTGTCAGAGAGAGGCTACATGTAGGTGATATCAGCCTTGTCTATTGTCCTACCACCAATAATGTGGCAGACATCTTCACCAAAGCTCTTCCTCGTGAAAAATTTGAAGCATTTCGCGATGCTTTAAATTTGATACCCTTTGGTGACGGTTGATCCTGGTACTCTTGATCACTCCTCACTCCAGGGGGGTTTGTCGGGGTATTTCACTTATGCCTCACGCCTACGCTCACATAGGAGTGTCCATGATCAGTAGGACACTGGGACACTTTTTACTCTCAGTAGGAGAGGTTTTTCCCCCCAGACTTATAGTCTTATTTTCGTATGTGCTTATGTTACACACTTACCGGCACTTACTATGTTCGGGTATGAAAACCCCCTACAACCCTAAGGTTTAAGGGTTGTACTTTGTACTTTCAGCTTACACTCTTTCAGTCTATCGCATTGGACGTAGTGCTTCACTCTGTTCTTCACTCTCATACTGTCTACTGCACTTTCAGCTACATATCGATCCTCTCCCCTTTGTTGGGGTATTTCACTTACGCCTCACTTACGCCTACGCTCACATAGGAGTGTCGGTGATCAGTAGGACACTGGGGCACTTTTTACTCTTGGTAGGAGAGGTTTTTTCACCCAAACCTTTAGTCTTATTTTCGTATGTGCTTATGTTATTCACTTACGGGCACTTACCGTGCTCGGGTGTGAACATCCCCTACAACCCTAAGGTTTAAGGGTTGTACTTTGTACTTTCAGCTTACACTCTTTCAGTCTATCGCATTGGGCGTAGTGCTTCACTCTGTTCTTCACTCTCATACTGTCTACTGCACTTTCAGCTGCACATCGATCCTCTCACCCTCTCACACTAAATTGGTACCACACAGGCTACTCGTCTGAGATCTCTAACCACTCTCCATATCTCTTAGCGCATCTCTACTACTCTACGTCCCTCTACCCCTATCTCTCTACATTTTGTACACTCTTTGTATCCATACAGCTATCTCCTCCTCTACCTAGCAAATACCTATCTCTATCGCTCTACTTGCTCTTCTGATGATTCGGCCCACCATCTCCCTCATCTCAAAAGGGTCTACCATTATCATGTCCTAGGACATTCAGCTACTAGATGTCTAACCATCTTACAAGCGAAACATTGGCCAAGGTGAAACTGGTCTATGACTCACAGAAAGCGGTGGTTCCTTCAATTAACACCTGGTCTTTACACACACACACATAACCAGAGACCTCACTCCCTCTCTCAACACCACATTGGCCTCGAAGACCGGCGCCCCTCTCGGTATTTCTTTATCAATTAAAAGATCTGCATAAGACAATACATCATGTCCAGATCAACATCCCTTTTAGGAAAGCATTTTCTGTGACCCAAACTCAATGATTCCTGTACAGAATTGCAGTCTGCAGATCTCTGAATTCACTGTTTTTATTGTCTAGCATGTCCAGAATCCACTTTTCTTATTGTCCAGTACACTGTTCTTACTGTCCAGCGTGTGCAGAATTTAGTGTTCTTACTGTTCAACATGTGACCAAAACTCAATGATTCGTATGCAGAATTTTAGAGAAAACACAGAATTGTGCCTTCCATGGAATCAGCCCATCATGCAAAGCGTTTCCTCTGAGAACAGAGAGAGAGTTGATCAAAGGGAGTAAGCTCTACCTCCGTACTTGAGTTAGAGACGTAGAAGTACTCTCCATGGCTGATTTTCTTCCAGCAATCTACTCTCAGCTCCTCAAAACTTCATTCTCCCATTTGTCTCTTATGCCTATTACGTTTTTTTTAATGCTCTCTCTCTCTCTTTTGGGAAATTGTGCAACATGACATACATGTAACAATTTTCATGTTTAAACCTTCTAGTCTAAAATTCTCCATGATCAGTGCAAAATTTGACCTCGGTACAGACCAGAGAATTAATCCTCATGCAAAAACGAAGATAATGACGCGAACAGATTCCTGGGTCCAAAAATAGTAACTCCCTAAATTTTAGGGATGGTGACCCCTGCATTCCTCAAGTTGTTCTAAGCAACTTTTATCATTGTGACCACATCAAAAAGTGTAATGTGGCTCAGTTACGGTGACTTTTATTCCGTGAGCATTCTCACATGTGCATCTTCTGTCTTGGCCAGACTCATTGTCCTGCACCATCTCCAGTGGCTAAGCACACAGTCCCAAACCACTGGCATTCTATTCTTCAGTGCCCATTCAATATGGAACCGGTCCTAAGGCTCAAACAAACCATTAGTCCAATTTGTCCCGATGGCTGCCTCTTCTGGCCATGCAAAGATCCTGGCTTATTCCAAGAGAACTCTGGTGGTAAGAAGCAACAGCAACAAAAGAAAAGAAAAGAAAAATAAAATATTTATATCATTAAATAAGAAAAGCAACTGTAAAAAGTATCACCACCTGGTGACTTACCCCCCTCTTGAAAGAAGCAAGCGACCTCGATTGCATGCCACACATGCTAACGGATGACATAGGGCGATAACAAGATTCTCCAAGTTATTAGTGCCATCGCATGTATCACTTGCTAACAGATGACACGGGGCGATGGTAGGAGTTTCCCCACTACCATTTGTGTCATTGCAAGTTCAAGACTCACATAGGTGGAGGATTACATCCTGTATCCAACTATGATTACTAGGAGCGTTTCTAATATATATATTTCCAGATGCAACACAGGGTGATAGCACGTATGCGCGAACTATTAGTGTCACAACATGCATATTCATTCCACTAAAGTGTAATAAATACAACTTCAAAGCACTGAGATTCCATTCAATGATACACATGTTAATGCTAAATGTAAACCATACATTGTGCATTATTCAAGGAGATGCAGTATTCAACTGTACAATAGAGAAAGTACATTGCTTCAAAAAGCATTCTAAGTCATTGTAGATTCCAGCAAGAAAGCTTCTCGGTAAAGTTGCAATAACTGAGGCAAATCTGTCAATTCAGCCTCTTCCATCCATTTGGCATCCATTGGTAAATAGTTCTTGAACTTCACCAAAAATCTTCTTATAACTCTACCTTTCACTTTCCTATCCTTATGTGCCAGGATCTGCTCATGAACTAGAATCTCATCTAATTCCTCTACTTCAAGTTATTCCTCTTGAACCATATCTTCTGGCACTTCACCAATAAAAGGCCTCAATAGGCTCACATGGAATGCATTATGAATTTTCCTATTCTCTAGTGATTTCAACCTATATGCTACGTCATTGATCTTCTCTGAGACTTGAAAAGGGCCATAGTAACACATACTCAGCTTTCGAAACAAATGTTCCCTGCCCTTCTCTTTTCTCAAACGTGTCTTTTCAAAACGCAATAAGACCCAATCATCCTTTTTGAACAAGAGCTCCCGACGATGACTATCAGCAACTCTTTTCTATTTAGCTTGTGACTTTTCTAGGGCATACTTGACCTTTTTATATGCTTCTTCCCAATCTTTTACATAACGATCTGCTTCAAAGATGTTATCTTTTGTCTGCAAAATGGGAGGCAATTTCTTTCCACCTTCCACAATCTCAAAAGGTGCTTTGCCAATAGATAAGTGCATTGTATTATTGTATGCATACTCAACCAATGGCAAGTAGTGTTCCCAAGAAGTCTTATGATCTAAAACATAATACTTCAGTGAATCTAAAACAGTTGAATTTGCTTCTTTAGACTGTCCATAAGTTTGTGGATGAAAAGAAGATGAAAATTTCAACGTAATACCCATGTTTTCAAACAATGCTTTCCAAAACAAGCTAGTCATTCTTGGGTCTCTATCACTCACAATTGACCGTGGCATTCCATGGTACTTGAAGATATTTTGCATAAATATCTTTACCATGTGTTCTGACTTAATCATTTTCCTTACAAGAATGAAATGTGCCTGTTTGCTGAATCTGCAAATGATAGTCAAGATTCCATCATTCCCTGAAGAAGTTCTTGGAAGATCAATAATGAAATCCATGGCAATACTTTCCCATGGCCTTTTCAGAATAGGCAGTGGTTGCAATAATCTTGGTGCCTTCTGTCTATCAAATTTGACCTTTTAGTATACAAGGCAAGATCTGGTATATGCATCAACATTAGATCTCAAGGCTGGCCAATAGAAGAAAGTCTCTACCACTTTGACTGTAGCATCAATACCACAATGTCCTGCATACGGTGGAGCATGACTTTCCAATAAAACTTTTGGCCTTAACTATTTTGTAACGCATAGTCTTCCATGCATCATGTGAACACATAATGATCATGATGTTGGCCATCGATCAACTGTTCATAGATTTCAGAGAAATCTTCGTCATCATCATACTGCTCTTTCATATCATCCAATTCATGGTGATAAGGAATTGAAACAGCTGACACCTGTGGTTTGCGAGAGAAAGCATCTGCAACTACATTCTTCTTGCCTTCCACATGCACTATCTGAAAATGAAACATAGATAGGAAATTTTCCCAACGCATGTGTTTCTCTGACAATTTAGCCTGTGTGAGAAAGTATCTAAGTGTTTGATGATCCATTTGCACTACAAAATCAGCACCAAGCAAATAGTGTTTCCAACTAGAGAGTGCATGGATCACAACCAAAAATTCTTTCTCAGAAATTTGATAAGTCCTTTCAATGACAGAAAGTACTCTACTCTCGTATGCCACAACTCGGCCATTCTACATTGATACAGCACCAATGTTGTTTCCACATGCACCACACTGCACTACCAATGACTTAGATCTTGCAAAATAAGTATTGGATATGTAGTCATTTTCCCCTTCAAACATCTAAATACTGATTTTTCTTTGTCAGTCCATTGCCATTTGACATCCTTCTTTTCAAGCGCATGTAAAGGAGAAGCAATCTCTGCAAAGTGTCTTACAAATCTTCTGTAGTAAGAGCATGGGCCAAGAAAATTGTGGACATCATGAACGGTTTTCAAGTCTGGCCAAGAGACAAGTGCTTCTATCTTTGCAGGATCCATCTTCACACCATCTTTAGAAACTATGTAGCCAAGAAAGTGAATTTCTTCCAAAATGAATTCACTCTTCTTACCATTAATGAGCAATCTGTTACACTTAAGCTCATTAAAAACTGCAACTAGGTGTTTTCTATGCTCCTCTTCATTCTTTGAAAAGATAATCATATCATCAAAGAATGTGTCAATGAAAGTTTGATAAGGGCAGAAAATTCTATCCATCATCCTCTTAAACGTAGCAGGAGCATTGGTCAATCCAAACGGCATGACTAAAAATTCATAGAGACCAAATGTCGTTCTAAAAGCAATCTTATGGATATCCTTTGGCTTGATTCTGATTTGATGGTATCCACTTTTCAAATCTATCCTGCTCAACATTCTTGCTCCTTGTAATCGATCAAGAATGTCATCTATCCTCGGAATAGGAAACCTATTCTTGATCATGTTCTTATTCAAGGCTCTGTAGTCAATATACATTCGCCAAGAGTCATCATTTTTCTAAACTAACAACACAGGTGAACAAAACGAACTATTGGGCTGAATTAGTCCCTTCTCTAAAAGCTCATTAACCTGTGTCATAATCTCTTTCTCTTGCGCCGCATTTACCCTGTATGGTGGCCTATTGGGTAGACTAGTCCCTAGAATAAGATCTATGATATGATCTTAATGGCTCTCAGGGGGTAACTCTCCTGGTAACAATTCTGAGAAACAATCACTGAATTTATTCAAAAGCCTTTCTACTTTAATCAACTTCATTAACTTGCTTTGCAAAAACCAAGTATGCAAAAATATGATTTTTCATTACAAAAGTAATTGCAGAAGTAGAAACAACTGGGACAAACTCTCCTTCAAGGTTCACATCTAACACATGAGTCTTGACCCTATGTACAAGACTAATCGTTCTATTGTAAATATCCAAGATAGCATGCTTCCTGTGGCACCATACGATACCCAACGGAACATCACAGCGCTCTAAAGGCATAATACGGAACTCCTCTATGTCCACATAGCTCTAAATATGCATACGAAGTTTGCCAAGAATGGGGGTGACAGGTTCTGTATGTCCTGGGCATGCCAAATCAGCCTATCCAACTGGTCCCATTTCCTCGGGACGTATACCCAGCTTAGCTACCAATGCCGGTGTGATAAAGTTTACACGAGCTCCAAGATCAAAGAAAATAAGCACTGTGGAATCTCTAATCTTTTCCCAAGCTCTCCACAATTCTATAGCATCATCAGTTGATTGATCTCCCACTATATCAGGTACTAAGCCAATGTTGGGCTTCTTTTTACTTGGCGCGTCTTTATCCTCCGCATCTTTAGAAGATTGCTGTGGGCACTTAGAAGCAATATGGCCTTTCTGTTCACATATAAAGAATTTAACAACCATCATTAAAGTCTTTCTTTCTTCAAATGATTTGCCAAAAAGTAGCCTCTTCTGTCATTTCCCCTGTTTAAAAGAAGTCTGAGATTGCTGCTGAAATCTTTTCTTCCAAAAAGACTTCTTTGTAAAGCTGGTCTTTTCTGGAAATTGCTTCTTCTTCTTGCGAGGATCCTGCTTAAACTGAGAATCCTTCTTTTCACTGCCTTTAAAGCTATCAGCTTTTCCTTTCAACAATGCATTTGCCACACCAACATTTTCAATTAACTGTACCATATTTGTTACCCTAGTCTTGGTACAATAATCCCTGATAGCTTCGGGCAAGCCGCAACAGTACTTTTCAATTTGTTCTGACAGGGACACTGTCCTATAAGAACTCACGGGCAAAAGTGCTTTCCAAAATTTCTTATTGTACTCTTCTAAATCCGTACAATTTGCCGCGTCCAATTTGTGCCATGCAGTCATGACATCTACTTCAAACGTATTAGTTAACCATGAGGCTGTAAAAAGCTCTTTAAAATGGACCCAAGTGGCAGGTGCATATCCTTGCATCAACAATATGTTCCACCCCTGCAAAGCATTACCTTTCAAAAAAGTTGCAGCCTTCCATACCTTAAAAGTCTTAGTAAAATTCCCTTCTGTGTAAGCTGCATCAAACTGCTATATAAATGTCAAAGCTTTCAACTTAGCTTGCATACCACTGAAGGTTTCAAACTTTATTGCCTGACCACCCTCTTTCTAGTCTTTAGGCTTTGCACTTTTTGGTGTCAGGTTGTCATAGACAGGTGGTTGTAAAAAGGGGAGTCCCTTACGCGCATTATCAGCATTCATTTCACCTCTCTTAGCTACCATATGTCCACTAGGCTGAAAAAAACCAGCGGCTGCATTTTGTACTCCAAGCATCAAATAAGGACTCTGCAGAGTCTGATAACCGAGCTGTAGACCAATATTAGCATAAAGTGGGTTCACTACCTCAATAGGCATCATTCCTTGTGGCCCTCTAGGCAAGTATCCCTAATAACCCGTGGGTTATTCCATCCATTGCTTGAAAAATTAACCCACAACCAAAGTAACCAGGATAGGTAGCAAACTGAGGAGGAATAGCATGTTGTGCCACTTGTGCATTACTGCCTTGACCATTCACTCCCTGGTCATGTGCTCGTACTTCTTGTTGCATTGGACCTGTCTCCATGTTTAGCGCCTTTTCCACATGCTCACACACATTAGAAGTTTGCCTTTTTGAGCACTCCATGGTATGATGTGATGACTCAGCCTGAGAATCCTCATTATGTGACTTCAAAAATTTTTGCATCCGAGGATTCTTTACAAGCTGTTCAAAAGGGCCAACCATACTGAGGAGTTGTGCCATTAGCAAGTCCTCCTATTCTTGCTCCTCATCCTATGGTTCAATGTCGGTTCTAGAAGGTGCTGACACCTGTGCACCAATACTCTCTCTTCGATGTCTACGAGCAAAAGAAGAACTCTCTTCTTCATGAGGGAGTTTTCCTTTGCCTTTATCCATATCTGCCATCTCTCTAGTCCTGTAATCTCTGTAAAACATGTGTATATAGCCGGTTTTAGAAGGTGTTGACACATGTGCACCAATACTCTCTCTTCGGTGTCTACGAGCAGAAAAAGAACTCTCTTCTTCATGAGGGAGTTTCCCTTTGTCTTTATCCATATCTGCTATCTCTCTAGTCCTGTAATCTCTGTAAAACCTGTGTGTGGCATTTTCACCCAAAACTGTCCGAGCTTAAATTCTTACAAAAAAGAATTCAAATCCCGGCAATGAAACCATGAAACCGGTCTATGACTCACATAAAGCGGTAGTTCCTTCAATTAACACCTGGTCTTTACACACACACACATAACCAGAGACCTCACTCCCTCTCTCAACACCACATTGGCCTCGAAGACCGGCGCCCCTCTCGGTATTTCTTTATCAATTAAAAGATGGAAAATTACAAAAATGATAATGTTCAAAAATACATAACCTGTGAACAATTGGCTTTTATCTCTTCTGAGTAAATCCCAACTGCATAAGACAATACATCATGTCCAGATCAACATCCCTTTTAGGAAAGCATTCTCTGTGACCCAAACTCAATGATTCCTGTGCAGAATTGCAATCTGCAAATCTCTGAATTCACTGTTCTTATTGTCTAGCATGTCCAGAATCCACTTTTCTTATTGTCCAGCACACTGTTCTTACTGTCCAGCGTGTACAGAATTCACTATTCTTACTGTTCAACATGTGACCAAAACTCAATGATTCGTGTGCAGAATTTTAGAGAAAACACAGAATTGTACCTTCCATGGAATCAGCCCATCATGCGAAGCATTTTCTTTGAGAATAGAGAGAGAGTTTATCAAAGGCAGCAAGCTCTACCTCTGTACTTGAGTCAGAGACGTAGAAGTACTCTCCATGGCTGATTTTCTTCCAACAATCTACCCTCAGCTCCTCAAAACTTCATTCTCCCATTTTCCCCTTCTGCGTATTACGTTTTTTTTAATGCTCTCTCTCTCTTTTGGAAATTTGTGTCACATGACATACATGTAACAATTTTCCTGTTTAAACCTTCTGGTCTAAAATTCTCCATGATCAGTGCAAAATTTGACCTCGGCAGAGACCAGAGAATTAATCCTCATGCAAAAACGAAGATAATGACGCGAACAGATTCTTGGGTCCAAAAATAGTAACTCCCTAAATTTTAGGGATGGTGACCCCTGCATTCCTCAAGTTGTTCTGAGCAACTTTTATCATTGTGACCACATCAAAAAGTGTAACGTGGCTCAGTTACGGTAACTTTTATTCCGTGAGCATTCTCACATGTGCATCTTCTGTCTTGGCCAGACTCATTGTCCTGCACCATCTCTAGTGGCTAAGCACACAGTCCCAAACCACTGGCATTCTATTTTTCAGTGCCCATTCAATATGGAACCGGTCCTAGGGCTCAAACAAACCATTAGTCCAATTTGTCTCGATGGCTGCCTCTTCTAGCCATGCAAAGATCCCGGCTTATTCCAGGAGAACTCTGGTGGTAAGAAGCAACAGCAACAAAAGAAAAGAAAAATAAAATATTTATATCATTAAATAAGAAAAGCAGCTGTAAAAAGTATCACCACCTGGTGACACAAGGAGTCCTAAATATGTAATTGGCTAGATAAGGAATCCTCCACAGACATACAAAATCCTAATGGTCCAAGGGGAGGAGATCCAAAGGCTTGGTGGGGACAATGACTCTACATTAAATGTAGGGACCTTCTTAGAATGTGTACACAAATGTTCTGTCTCTTTGTCTAACATGGCCAAAACTACTATCAATCTTAAACAAACATGGAGTAAAGTGTTCGCCGAGACCAAGCAAGAAGATAGAGATGGTAGTGCCATCCTGGAGTGATGAGTAGTCTTGACCCTCAACCCATCAATCAAAGTCTACCATTGAGGACTTGACATCAAGCAAACTTATCACGAGTGAGCTAGACTGGAACCTAAAACACCCCTTTATTGGACAAACCACTCAGGTTACCCTATGTAGGGTGCCAACGAGAGCAACCTAGATGAAATCCTTAAGAATGTGAATACGGTGCTTATCTCCAACCAATGTGCAAGCTGGAAACAACACATCAAGGGCCATCACTTTGTCTTTGAAGGCAAGCTCTGTGTCTAGAGTGAAACGAATTGGCAAGAAGATATCAACCACAGTTATACACGGGGCTGCAATAGAGTCCCTTGGTGGAGGTGGTGGACCAATACCAATCTCATGGGTATCACCAACTCCATGTGCCTATGGTGCTAACACTTCCAAGTCAATTGATTCTGGGTCCTCATGTGTTGATTGTGACCCCTAGGGAGAAAGTTATGCAAGAAAAGGGGAGATGGAAACAACTTGGGTGAGAGAACAAACCAAGACTACTAGAGTGGAACACGCTAAGGACAGTTCCATGTTTGGCAAACGGGACACCTCGCGGAGGAGAAACCTGCATGGGCCTAGTGGTATAGACACGTGTAGAGAGCAAAAACGGCATGGCTAGCAGCCACACTAAGTAGCACACACCGGTGAACAGGAACAAACAGTGGAGTGCATGTAGGTGGCATCATTGTGCAAAAGGGCACTAGGCAAGTGACATTGGGACAAACAGTGGTGGAGTGCACGTAGGTGAACAGGAACAAACAGTGGTGGAGTGCACGTAGGTGGCATCATTGTGCAAAAGGGCACTAGGCAAGTGAGATTGGGAAACGGCACTACATTTAGAAAGAAAACAGGCAACTTAGACGAGGCTCAAGGAGAGATCAGGGTGGACAACATGTGGAGCAACGAAGGTGTTGTGTCCGGGTGGCACTACATCCAAGGTGGCTGCAGTGTAGCAAAAAAAAGAGACAGCACTGTGTTCAAGGTGGCAGTGCAAGTCATGATAAGGCAATTAGGGGAAAAGACCAGGGCAGCATCAGGAGGAACCATGGCAGCAGCTATGGTGGCAAGGATAGGAACCACGCTGGCACATTTTGTCAAGTTGCATCAGCAGCTAGGATGGCTCGTTGTACACCATGACATTCCTCTAGAGACATCCTAAAATACAATTGCTCTCAAATTATCAGTTCATGTAATTGGTGATGGAGATAATTAAAAAGAAATACAGTCTCACCTTTTGCAAGCACACTAACTCTATTGCTTCAACAAGTGCAAGTGTCACCACATATTGCAAAAAAGGTAACAACCGGCCATTATCCATTTCAAGAGTAAATGAGAACATCAAGCATCCCTTTGGAGACTCCCAAGCGTTTCCACCGCGACCTTGATCACAAATCACAATAATGAACCTTGCTCTCTCTCTCTCTCTCTCTCTCTCTCTCTCTCTCTCTCTCTCTCTCTCTCATATGAAGATATGCTAGGGTTTGCAATAAGAAAATACAAAATGTACTAATATGACTAGAACACAGTAACTCAGACAAAAACACAAAATGCAAAAATAGGAAAGTGTAGAATCTGAAAAAGAATGAATGCTACATATGAATGAATGAAGAAGATGATGCAAATGTGATACTCAAGAGTAGAGATGTCCAACAACCATCGACTCTCACAGATTTTCAGTGGAAATTGAGAGAAAAACAAGGTGAAATTGAAAAGCCCCAAACGTATCTGTGATGTACTTAGTTAATCTTTACAGAGTTCCTTGTACCTTGTATTTTACCTCAGGTTATTTGTGGAGGTGTTATTAATGGAAATCTCTATTCTTTGGAGAAAAAAAAATGTGAAGATGCTGCTTGCTGAGCTGATCTGCACTGGAGAACGAAGCTGAGGAGAGGGGCAGTTGGCAACACAATAAACAGCACACCTTCAGAATGGCAACGATGTTTCTGCTGCAAAGAGCTTCCAGGAGCAGCCCCATTAGGCAGCACAGAGCAGAGAAGAGGTGCAATTGACTGACTGGCTGGTGCTGAACTGCAACAGGGCAGTGCAAGGACCATGCAAGGTGGAAGATGGGAGGGGCAGTGGTCAGGACAGCAGGTGGTGCAGGGAAGACAGCCAGTTACTGGTGGTGCAGAAGGCTACTGCAGAGGCAGCAGTAATAGGGCTAAGCAGGGTGGTGTCAGGGCAGCGCTGCTGAAGACACTGGTGGCAATCTGGACAGGCTAGCTCAGGGCCAGCTGGAAAGCAATAGGAGCAGCAGGGGCACAACCAGCAGGGTAAGGCAACAGGAAGCAGGACAGGATGGCACCAAAAGGGTAGAGCCTGTAGGAGTTGGCAGTGATTCCAGCAAGCACCGGAGCTGCAGGCACCAACCAGCTGAGAGTGGAGGTGCTGCAGAGAAGGGTGGCATCAAGAGCTGCTGGAGGTGGCAAAGTTCTGCTGCTGGGTGGTGACGAGCAGGTGCTGTGGCTGGCACTGTTCTGGGCAGTGTTTCACGAGGCAGAGCTGAATGAAGGTGGCGCCTTCTGGTGGAGATTTAGAGGCTGTGGAGAGCACCGCAGAATGGGAAGGGGTGCCTTAACTGGAGCTGCAGAGGTGGAGCTACTTCTGTTGTCATACAGCAGCTGAAACCTGACTGAGGGCAGCAAAACTAGAGCACAGAGAGGGCAGCTGCAAGTTGTACAACACTGAGATCTTGAGCTGAGACTGTTCGCCTGCCAAGTTGATTGCTGCGAGGAATGAGAGCCGGGGCAATGGCAATGGCTAAATGTAGCTGCTGACTGAGGTGTGGTGTTCAATGGCAATGGTTGCAAGGGAGGTGGTCACAAGCAATGGCTATGGAAAAGCCAGCTCTGATGCCACTATTGGTGTAGGTGTGGAAATGTGTGTGTGTGTGTGTGTGTGTGTGTGTGTGTGCACAACAATACTCAATTCGTTCAAACTTCTTCTTCTTTTTTTTTTAAAGAATGGAAGCATAATGATAATCACAAATGGATGAAGGTACTCAATGGCACTTATCAGATGTCCGCATTGGATAATGACTGCAGTAATGTGCTAAAAATGCACAAAATACATTTTTTTAGAAAACCCTAGAACAACATGTCCTAACTGTCCTAGCAGACCCTAGCCCTAACTATGCTAGGTGTAATAAGTGTCCTAACTCTCCTAAGTGACAGTTTAGGCTAGCTAGGACATGCATCAATGCATAGCCCATGACATGGCCAGCAATTAATATTAGCAATGTATACCATATTGAGTACTTTAATCAGCGAGCTGAATATACACTAGAATAAACAAACTATGGACAAAGTAGACTTTGACTCGTCATTCATTTCCTAGGGGCCAAAACAAAGGATTCACATTTCAACTAAAAAGTTAAGACTCAAGAGTCTAGTAGCAAGTTGCACCTTCAAAAGTGATTTTTGCAAATCTCAAAAAGGCGAAAGGGAGTTTTTGCCTCTAACAGACTACAAAATATATCCTAGATAGGTAGATACCATGAACTATCTGCAAGCTTGGTCCCATGTATATAGTTCTTTGTTTGAGCTATATAGCTACTTGTGCATAGAAATATGACCAAGAGAGTGTAAAGAGCCATACAATACCTAACATAAAAGTCTAACAACTGAGCTGCCCCCTCCCCCGTGAGCTGCTGCTACTCTCTTCAGCCACCTAACAGCCATCCCCTCTTCTGCACGTCACTCTTGCACCTGCCTGCCCCTGGACAACACTGCCTACAGGCTGACCTAGTACCCACCTAAAGTATGCTGCCCTTGCACCCACATCTTGTTTGGATAAAGGCTCATCGTGCCTTTTACTGTGTTCGGGTGTGAATGCACCCTTACACTTTGTACTTTATATATATTCAAAACCTAAAATGTGGTACATTCATCATTGTACCGAATACTCATTGTGTTGCGCTCACTCTACTACTCTCAACTCTGCACCTTCACTCTCAGCTCAGCCCACACACAAACTCCACGACAACAAACTGGTATCAGAGCAGGTGACAGGCGTGAGGTAACTGGCGTGAGGTGATATGCCTGAGGTGACAAGTGCTAGTCAAGGCCTCCTTTTTCCCCACCCTCTTCCACTCATGTTCGAGAGGCCACTTCTGGGTGCTTTCCGGCTTCTTCTTCTGAGCCCCAAATACCTTCTTCGGCACGACCGGCGGCACTTTCTTCATCATCAGATGCTTTGTAGTCCGTGAGCCATGAGTGGTTGGATTCCCTTTCTCTTTCAGATTGGGATTCAAAGGGGGATTTTCTTACTTCACCCTCAGAGGGGCTTCTAGTTTTTCTTCAGCTTCAGAGGGGGCTCCTACTTCTACTCCTTCAAATTCAAAGAGGGACCCTATGTGCCATGAAGTTCTTCACACACCACCACCTTTCACTTTCGAAGAGTGGCTCTCCTTTGAGTCATTTCCTCTACTCATACCCAAGATCTAGAGGATCTACCTAGATCAGAGCCCTTGCGTCTTCAACAACGACTTGGTGGCTAGGCCGTCGTATTCCTTCCAGCATGGAGTCACGGAGCTAGTGGCTTCTCTCTCGAGGTTGAGTTTCGGGTTCTACAGCTCATCTTGTCTCCTGATTATCTTCAAAGGTCTCCTTTCAAGTGGTATTCTCAGATTACAGGGTGGATCTTCTTCGTCCCTTGGTCAGCATGAAGCCATCTCCCGAGATCGAGTACAAGCATATCCTTATGGTTCTTGGCATCACACAAAGTGCGACATTCCTCCTATGCATTGCACGTTTACATCATCTTTGTACTAGGGTGCTTGAGCAAGTAAACAATTTTCCCACCAGGGACACTGTCCAAGTGGCACTTGCTGTATGAGCATTCTTCAACATGTAACATTCCATCTCCACCTCACTCTTCTCTTGTTCCCATTTTTGGGCCTGAGAGAGGGTGTTGAGAAACCCTTCACCCGTAGTTTGCATTTTTGCGTTTTTGTGTTTTGCGTTTAGGGTTTACGTTGCGTTTTTGCAGACTAATTGTGCCTATTTAAAGTCCACTCTCTCATTCATTCCTCACGGCTAATTCATTCAATCTATCACCTCTTCTCTCCAACCTCTTCACTACCCTCACACCCCTTCAGGAGGACATTGCAGTTCGTGGTTCGTGGCTATCTTCATCATCTTCCTTGTGCTATGGCACCCTTGTTCCCTTGTATCACATTCACTTCATGATTTAGAACTTCATCATTCCATTCATAAGAGTTTCTTCTCTCTTCTCTTCTCTTCTCCATGTTTGCCAAGTTCACTCCGTGTTCCTCCCCACACCGTGGCACGGGACAGGCAGCAATCAACATTTTTTGTATGGAAATATCCCTTTTTTCTCTCTCCTTCATCATGTGTTCACACGCCAAGGCACAAAGCCTAATTCTCCCTAAGAAAATTGGGGCTTTTCTTGGATTTGGGGACACTAATGCAAAAGTGGACAATCTGGCTCAAAAATTGCGAAATTAGTGCACAATTGCCCATGAAATTTTGGGGCTTTTTCACATTTCAGTGAAATTTCTTCAATTTCAGTGAAATTTGTGCACGCCGGACCCAAGAAATTTAGGCCTTTTGCAGAATTTCATCAATTTGTGCAAGAATTGCTTGGTATATGCACTTGGGTAGTTGAACTGATGCAATTTTGAACAGATTATCCTCAAAAATTTGGGGCTTTTGACCCAAATTGTCAAATTTAAGCTTGAGAATGCTTTTGGCGCAGAAATTGCAGCGAAATTTTGGGGATTTCACATATAGCTGTTGGCTTGGTCTCTAATTGTGTCAGAAATAGCTTGAGGAGTGCAGCAAACAACAATTTTTAATTCTGAAAATTTCTGCGATCTTGGGATTTTCATTGTTGGTTGGTACTCTTGTGCATTGTGGTCACTTGTGTCATATTTGGGCTTGCCTTTGGTGTCTACTTAGTCAATTTGGGACTGCAAATTATGGTTGGAAACAGTGACAACAGTAATCTTTTGCACATTAAGAAGCTTGAGGGTGCCCATAATTTTGCAATCTGGCAAAAACAATAATATAATGTCTTGGTACACTCTCCCCACCCTCGGCTGACTAGCGTTGCGTGCCTCCCCTTCCCTCTCACCTATCGTCGCCAGCGCGCAACCCATCAAACTCCCCACTAACTAGCGTCACGCACCCCCTATCACTTTTGCTTGCCGTCACTATCGCATTGCCCCCCCTGCTCGGCACTACACTACCCACCCCCCTTCCTCGCCACCACGCTGGGCTTGCGCCCCTCCTCTCTGTTACACTGCCTCCCCACCCTGTGGCCCCCCGCCGCCTGCCTCCTCTGCACCGCCTCCTATGCTTCTCACTATTGCATTTGCTGGTGTTCAACATCCGGAGGCTGCCTTGCTGCAATTCGGGATCCGTTCAAAGTACCACACTCTCTCTTGCTCATTACCCCTGCCCTGATCCTTGAGATACAAGAGTTTAAGGTTCACTATTCATTCACTACATAGTGTGTTTGCTGCATGAGCATCGTATTATTAGTAGTCATATCATTACATTTATTCACTGTGTTCATTGTCTCTCAGTTACCCTAACCCTAACTGTGTTCTTTTATCAGTCTTTGATTTGTTGTACGATTTCTGTTTATGCTTCTATGTTAGGGTACTTTCTTTACATGGTATCAGAGCCTGGTACTCTCTGAGAAACCTAGGCCTTTGATCTAAGAGCTCTTTGCAAGAAGCAAGAACAACAATAGGTTCAAATGACTTCGAACACATCAACACCGATTCAGTCTCCAAAACAGTCTATGCCGTGAACAGAGCGAGAGTGGGCCAATCAGCTTGCTCCACAAAGTTCCAACATAGTGGATGGCACATCTGAGTACATGGAAAAAAAGATAGGCAAGCTGACCTCTGAAGAATATAAACTGATCATAGCCTATTGACGAAAGAAGATTGAGGAGCTCGACCGAAGGATTGCCCTTCAAAAAAACTTCTGAATAAAGGTATGCATGGATTTCACTCTTCAAATGTTGCGCATAAGTCTAATGATGTTGCAGGGCAGTTGAGACCTCCATCAAGGATGGGTCTCCCTCTTGGAGAGCAAGATTTGGAGTATTTTCCATATTTTCAAACTCTTCCGTCCTCTCCGGTACAAGGTACTTTTGATTAGTCTTTTGTGCCTTTTTCTTTTATCTCTTTTCCTTAGCAATATACTGCTCGAGATCATGTGGAAGAAAGAGTCCAGTCTGTTAGACTACGGAAACGGTCCTCTTCAGGACCAATTCTTGTATATTAACACACGTCGCGGGGATTATAAGAAAAAGTCAGGTACCTCTTCTTTTGCCCTTCCTTCTTTTCCATCTACTTCACATAATCAGAATGAATTTGATGTTCCTTTCACTTCATTACATGGTGCATCATCATCTTCACAATTTCATTTTCAATCTTTAAATGATAATAATGAACAAAAAGAATCTGCACCTCATATACCTCACTTTCAAAACCCACCCATCCCACCACATTCTTCCGCTACTTCACCACTTCCATTTACACCATTTACATTTCCATTTCAGACACCTCATGTGGCACCGCACATCAGACCGAGGG
This sequence comes from Lygodium microphyllum, assembly GCF_053477565.2. Classification (NCBI taxonomy): domain Eukaryota; kingdom Viridiplantae; phylum Streptophyta; class Polypodiopsida; order Schizaeales; family Lygodiaceae; genus Lygodium; species Lygodium microphyllum. Next base: position 129,034,007 of record NC_141161.1, read on the forward strand.
GTTATGGAAACATAGGAAACTCCTTTAGGACCTCATTCTTCCCTCAGGCGGGTGGTGTTCCACCTACCTCATACACACTTTCGGGATCATTGCAGCCTAGGTATCCCACTTAGTCTCTCCCCAGTGTGGATCAGTTGCTTCCACAGTTTGTCTCCATGGCATTGCCTAGTGGACCTTCTGGTCATCCTGCTGTGCCCCGGCCTCACTTTGGACAAGGCTACTGTGTACTAGTGTCTCCACCTGCATGGCACCTTATGGAAACATTCATGTTCCAGTGCCTCCGTATCAATCGGCACTCATTGGACACTCACAGCCTCCTACCTACCCACCTCTTCTCTCTCCCTCTTTCTCTTATCAGACACACTCACCTCCCTCATCTTTCCCACCATCATCTTACACCACCTACCCGACACCTCATGGTTCTAGCTCATCTTCTGCCAAGAATGCATTTAATGACAAGACTCGTTTTGACGGGTCAAACTTTACTACTTTGTCGAATTTGATGAGACATGTCCTTGACTCACAGAACCTATGGGATCTTGTACAAGGGTTGGAACCCCAACCCAATCCCGCATTTGTTCCATACAAGGTCGTCCACTCATGGAAGGCTAGGAATACCTCCGCTATTGTCGACCTGATGCAAGGCTTATTGCTAGAGTTTCATTCTCAACTTCAACATTTTGACTTAGCGTCAGAGCGATGGGCACATTTGACTAACCGCTATGCGGCTCGGAATTCTCAAGGAAACTCCCAGTCACAACTTAAACCAGGGTGGCAGAATGTGCCTCAAAAGAATAGGTATTGTCAACATTGTCAAAAGGCTCGCCATTTTGACAACAAGTGTCGATCAAAGGCACGAGACACAGCACCAAAACCTAACTCTCAGAGCCCCGCCCCTCCGTCGGGCAACCCCCAGCACGGAAGGCAAGGTGATAGCCAAGGGCAATTTAAAGGTCAGACTCACATTGCCACCGCACAGCATCTCAGTCAACAACGTTCTCAACTCCAGAGGGCTTGTCTGACTGGTCTATAGTAGAGGCCCACATCGTCCACATCTGTGAGTTGCCTCCCGACTAGGTTACTGCAAAGACCCACTCGTCACAGCCGAGCACTTCAGCTCCAGTTTGAATTATGGACAGTGGAGCTATACATCACATGACTCCTATAAGGGACATTTTCCGTACCCGAGCCCCTGCAGCCGGGCAGATCCATGTAGGAAACAACTCCTTGATCAAGATTCAAACTCAAGGTTGCATCAATTTTGCCACTGACAAGGATCCGGATCTGACTTCGCTGGACAATGTATATCATGTCCCTCAGCTTGGGATGAACTTGTTATCTGTTCAGCAGCTTTGGCGGTTGGGACGAGCAATTTTCTTTACAGTGACCACAGTCAAGGTCCTTGACTCTCAGACTGGTTTAGTGATTGCTCGCGGTAAGGCACAGCCTAATGGCCTATACCACATGACTCATTTTCTCACCGAGCCAACTGCCGAGGGCTCCGTGTTCCATAGCTTCCAGGCCTTAGCCACATCTTGGGAGCCTATGCACAATGAGCGTCTTTGGCATTTTCGCTTAGAGCATCTTGGTTATCACTCACTTTATGAGTTGTCACGCCATGAGCTGGTTGAGGGCCTTCCACGCCTGAAGCTAGCTTGAGATGTCTGTAAAGCCTGTCAGCTCGAGAAGCAGCACCATACCCCATTTCCTCAGCAGTCTACACATAGAACTGAGGAGCCTCTTAGATTAATTCACGTTGATCTTTGCGGACCGACATCCACTGCCACTTCGAACGGCACATTGTACTTCTTTTTTATAGTGGATTATCATTCTCGATACATGTGGATATACTTTCTTAAGCATAAGTCAAATGCTTTCACATATTTTTCTGCTTGGGTACTGCTAGTTCATAACTAGACCGGTCATCGTGTCAGGTGCATGAGGAGTGATAGCAGTGGTGAGTTTATCTCCCACGAGTTTTCCGAGCTTCTACAGAAGCATGGCATTTCTTGGAGCTCACCTCTACCAACTCCCCCTCTCAGAATGGAGTCGTAGAGCGTAGAAACCGCACAGTCATGGAAATGGCACGCTCTATGTTGTTCCCAGCAGAGCTTCCTGAGCGCCTTTGGGTCGAGGCTATTAACACTTCGGTGTACATCCTCAACCGGTGCCCGACTACAGCTCTTCCTCAGAAGAACCCGTATGAGGCATTTTTTGGCTCTCGGCCTGTTATTTCTCATTTCAAAGTCTTCGGGTGTTGTGCGTACACACATGCGCTTGAAGACAAGATAGGTAAGCTTACTCCCCAAGCTGATCTCCTTATTTTTGTGGGATATTCCTCTGAAGCAAAAGCCTATTGTTTGTTCAATCCTCAAACAAACAAGGTGATCGTTAGGCGGGATGTTGTTTTTGACAAGAGGCATATTGTGTAGTTTTCTGCACCAGATTCCGTTCCACTTCCTTCTTCCACATCATCACAGATTGTGCCTACTGAGCCTAATCTACTTCCCGCTCCTGACATTCCTGCAGTTTCTTCAGCTCCAAGGCCCCCTTCGCAAGACCCGTTACCTCCCTGGTACCAACAGACCATGCAGGATTCAGGGATCCTACCACCGGATTGCTCTCCGAAGGGACCTAGAAGATCTACCTGGCTTGCTCCTCACGCATCATTTGCAACACTCTTTACCGCTGATTACATAGCGCATTCTGAGCCAGATACATGGCAGAAGGCTCTTAAGCATTCTCAATCGCGAGAGGCCATGGAAAAGGAGCTAGAGAGTATTAACCGAAATGAGACTTGGACATTGGTGGATCATCCAAGCCACAAGAAAGTCATCGAGACAAAGTTGATTTTTAGGACAAAGCTAAAAGCTGATGGGACTTTAAATAAGTACAAGGCTCGCCAAAAGCACGGCATTGATTATGAAAAGACCTTTGCCCCTACTGCACAGTTGACTTCCTTTCGGTTGCTACTCGGACTCGCCGCTCACCACGGCTGGCCAATACATCAGATGGATGTCAAGAGTGCCTTCCTGAACAGATACTTGAAGGAGGAAGTCTATGTGGAGCAGCCACCGGGCTTTCCTTCAGGGAATCCTACAAATAAGGTATTCCGCTTGCAGAAAGCTCTTTATGGGCTGAAGCAAGCGCCACGGTCTTGGTTCCATAGAATGGATGAGTTCTTACAGACTCATGGATTCCATTCTACCCCTTATGACCCGAACTTATATGTTCGATCCACACCAGAGGGGGTTAGCTATATCCTGCTATATGTTGATGACTTACTCATCACAGATTCAGACTCTGCTACCATAGTGGAAATTAAGGCTAAGCTTAAAGCTACATTTAAAATGACATACCTTGGTTTGTTGTCCTATTTTTTGGGCATGGAAGTAGTTCGTTCTAGAGGATGTATTTTTATATCACAACAGAAGTACGCACTTCAGCATGTGGAACAATACACTTCGGATCAGACATGACTAGTGGCCATACCTCTTGATCTTATTGTCCACTTGTCGAAGGATACCCTAGGGCAACTCTTCGATGCACACACCTATCGTTCTGTTGTAGGAAAACTTCTTTGGTTTATTCACACTAGGCCAGATTTAGCTTACTCAGTTAGTATACTCAGTCAATATTTCACAGCACCTAGAATGTCATATTGAATTGCATGTCTTCGTGTGTTGCGTTATTTGCGGTGTACTTTTTCTTATGGCTTGACATATGGTTCTGGTTTATGTTTGCAGGGATACACTGATTCTGATTGGGCAGGAGATCTTGACATCCGGCATTCCCATGGTGGCTACCTCTTTACCTTGGGCACGACTCCCATTTCTTGGTCCAGCCGTAAGCAAGAGACGGTGGCGGCTTCCACGGCCGAGGCTGAGTACCGGGCTCTCTTCGATGGCACCACCAAGGCTATCTATCTGAGGAGTTTATTGGCGACACTTCATTTTCCATATGACTCTCCCACAGTTATCCACTGCGACAAGCAGAAAGCTATTGCCCTTGCAGGCAATCCGATTATCACACTACGGAGACGGCATGTGGAAGTCCCCTTCCACTTTTCCAGAGAGCAAGTTGAGCTAGGCACTATTGGCCTAGAGTTTGTACCTTCGTCAGATAATTTTGCACATATCTTGACCAAAGTAGTCAAACGGCCAGTTCTTCAATACCTGCTACCTAGGATCAGCTTGGATACATCCTCCCCTACTTCTTCAGCTTGACGGGGAGAGGATGCTTCCCTCTTGCTTTCCCTTCCAGTTTGAAAGGAGGCGATTTCTACTCTTGATCATGACAGTGATGATGCTTACAGTTTCTAGACATTATTCTTTTGTATTGTGTTATAGGCATTTGTAACTTCATCCGCACTGTCAGGATGACCTAATTGTAAAAGGGCACTTGGATAAGTGAACAATTTCCCTGCGAGGGCACTATCCCAATGCCACCATTGCATGACATCTTGCATCTCCCTTTGCATTACCCCATGTATTGGCATTCTATTTATGTAAACATGCATCTATGTGCATTTATCCCTTTTCGGTCTTTTGGAGTGGTCAACTCTAGGATCCACTATATTCGTAGCATAACACATGGCAGTTCTCCTAACAGCAGTTTCCCTACCCTTGCTTGCTTGTTTTGCTTGTCTTGCTAAGCCCACCATTCTCTTTTTTGCCTTTCCACATATTCACCATATGATTAGCACATACATACACTTGTTCTCATCCTAAGGCACTTATCCAAGTCAGTGCGAGGGATTAGTCTGCTAGTTTTGTGCTTGACTTGGATTTAAAACTCTCTTTATCTTTTCCTATCTATCACTTAATCGACTGTTGCCCCTATATCACTTATGTATTTTCCAAACATATATATATATATATATATATATACATCCATTGATTCCATCCGCCTTTGTAGAACTTGGTAGGCCCTTGGGCAACCGCCGAGCACCCTTGGTCCGATGCCCTAGCCTCTCTGGGGTGATCACTTCGGCTCCCTTGGTAAGATAACCATCGCCTCTGCAGTCTTGGTAGGCCACTGGGCAACCGACATGCACCGTTGTCCAATGCCCTGGCTGCTTTGGGGTGGACCGCCTTGGAGTAAATCAAAATTTAGGTTGGCCTACTTTTCTCGCCCTATTTTGGGCCTAAGAGGGGGTGTTATGCTACGAATTGCTCTTGGCCACTTAAACACCCCAAAACATGCTTATTTTAGGCTTATTTTAGCCAAAACCCTAAAACGGGGAGCGGATTGAGAGAGTTAAATGGGAGAGGATCTAGAACCCTAATTTTCTATAAATTCGCAGCGAGCCTTCCACTCTTCCCCCAATCTCGTTTTTACAGGTTTCAGGTGTTATCAGCTTGCTACCCACACCCCGTTTGCGGAGGACATCTCAGCCCTTGCTGTCCATCACTGTTCCCTACAGTCTCGCGCCTGTTTCCAGCCCTCCACAGGCTGATTGCTGCTGTTTCTCCCTGGCGACTGACTGCTGATCATTTGCACTGCTGTCGTACAGCCTGCCATGTCAGCAAACTGCTGCGTTTGCAGGCCCCAACTGCCGCCCTGACAATTTTCTCTCTCTTGCTATAGTCGCTGCTATTTTTCTCTCTCTTATAGGCTGTCCTGCCTGCGTTTTTAGTATTTCTCTCTCCTGTAGGTTGTCATGCCTGCGTTTTTAGTCTTTCTCTCTCCTCACTGCAGTCTGCATCAAATCCAGCTTCTCACTGCTGTGTTTGCTTGTGTTCGACATCCGGAGGCTGCCTTACTGCGATTCAGGATCCGTCCGGAGTACGACACACTCTCCTGCTCATTACCCCTGCCCTGATCCTTGAGATACAGGAATTCGAGGTTCAGTATTCATTCACTGCATAGTGTGTTTGCTCCATGAGCATCGTATTATTAGTAGTCATATCATTTCATTTATTCGTTGTGTTCATTGTCTCTAAGTTACCCTAACCCTAACTGTGTTCTTTTATCAGTCTGTGCTTTGTCATACGGTTTCAGTTTATGCTTCTGTGCTAGGGTATTTTCTTTAGACACCCCATTCGCAGGGTGACTCTGCCTACCTGCAACCATCCGCACTGCCCCTTCCCTTCCCGCTCCGGTTTTTCTCCCGCGCTGCCCCTTCCCTCCCCGCCCGAGCTTTTCTTCCGCACTGCCCCCAGGCGAACATTCCAGGCCCACCACACTTAGTGACGCCACTCTGACCCCCCACGCATGTGTTGGCCTTCACCCTATGGATCCATGTCCCCCCCAACCGTACTGACGCAATCAGCTGTGGCACCTAGTGCCTCCACCACCGTCAAAAAATAGACCCCCCCGTCCTCGCCATCACACCTGCCCCCCCCCCCCCCCCCCCTTGCTCCGTCCACTTGCAACAATAACAACCCTCCTCCGGCAATAGAGCAATGTGTTTGGTAGGTTCTCAGAAGGGGCGCGCAATAGAAACCTCTGGTCAGACATCGGGGCATTGTACAAGTGCCCCCCAGTCAAACACCTTGCACGTAGTCGTCTCTGAGGAACAGCTCTTAGCAATCTGTGCCACAGAGTTGGAGCTAAGAGAAACAACGATATTTGGTCGGGTCGTAAGACACTCCCCGTCCAGGGCTCAGCTTCGGGACTGGCTTCACTCCACGCTGCGCATCGGCACGGCGCAGATCGTGGAGGCGATTCTCATGGGGCAAGGGATCATCATGGTACGACTCACCTCGGCAGATGCAACCCAGGAGTTAGTAGCTAGTTCACCCTATGCCTCCACGAAGGGGGTCATTTACATGGTCCCTTGGTACAGTGGTTTCATAGAGGAGGCATTTGCGCTCCACAACAGTTTCCTTAGACATCCCGTCATCGTACCCTTCTAGTATCATCAGCTTGTGGAAAACTTTGGACCGCTCTTCGGCACCGTCCTTCTCGCATCGTTTGCAGACACAATAACAGCTGAAGGAATCCCAAAGGTACGGGTGCCAGTGAAAGAGACAAAGAACATACCATAGTTTCTAGAGATTGAGCCACGCGCACACTCCTTTAAGCAGCAGGTTATTGTGACGGGGCAGCCCGGGCAATGCCTACGTTGCCATGACTTTGGGCATCTGGTAGCAGAGTGCATGCGCCTTGAAACCAAGGCAGCTTCGCCAACAGGCCCACAGGTGGACGCAAACGGCTTCACACGGGTCCAAAGACGACAGAGAGGAAAACGGCAAGGGGGGGCCGTAGCCAGCCCCTCAAACAGCCACGACAGCAGGGAGCAAGAGGGCGAGGCGAGTGTCGCCCCCCTGCACAAAACCACGCAGCCCCCCCCTCCTCACCCCACCCAGCAGGACCACAGGCCTACACATCCACCCCCCACAGAGGGGTCACAATCGACCTCATCGAAGGGCCCAAATCCCCCACCCCCTCACCTCCCCTCCCCAGAGCTCCCCCCCTGACCTTGGTCCAAAGCCGCACCCCCCCCCCCCCCAGAGCTACCGACCCCCCCCCCACACACCCGCCGTATGCCTCCAACCATCCCACTACCCTTCGATCCTCCCCCTCTCCACCATCCCCCCTGTTATATTTATAAGGTAAATTAAGGGAAACATGCACGAGGCATGACCGTCCGGGGTCTTGGGCGCCCGAACGAGGTTTAGGGGAGCTTAGCATTAAAGAGAGTCCAAGAATAGTAGGACTCGCCAAGGTTTAACGGCTGGCAATCGGATCACGATGAGTCTGGCCAGCAATAAACTAGGCAAGGCTGGGAGGTGAAACGGATCTCGTGCTCATTTTAGTATCGAACTGCTTTCCTCTAGTCTTCTTGATCTTCTGAGTCTGACATTGGTATTAGAGCCATTCGTGAAGTTCCTTTCAAGTGAGGCCAGGCGAATTGACCGATATGTCTGAGGCTAGGTGAAATGACGTATACGTCACCCGTCATATGTTATTACTGGCTGAAAAGGGAGACGTCGTAAAAGCGTGACAGGCCGTAAGGGAAAGTAAAAGGCGTGAGACGTACCACGGACCATGAGATGTCGCAAGGAGAGTGAGACGTCGTAACGGGACGTCTCTTTACGTGAGACGTTGCAGGAAGATTAATACGTGAAGACAGAGTTCACGTGCCTCACGCGTGCCTCACGTCATACAAATCGTTTTGGAGAGAGCAGTTTCATGTAACTCACGTTACATCAATCGTCTGGGAAGAGCAATCATTCAACAGTTCACCACCAGCTGACTGAAATTAGTCACACTCGTCCTACAAATAAAAGACATATTGGTGGTTCACGTGATAGTCCCGTTTTCTGCCGAAGAACTTCATTTTCAGCGTGACTGGTCTAGTCCGGGAAGGCAAAATTTGTTCCTTACTCTTCAGGTTTATTTACGAAACCAGCAACAGTTGCCTGCCATTATAATCAAGGAAGTACTTTACTTTGTATGCAAATTTCTTATCTTTGCTTTCCAATTCCAGTGTATTAATGGCAGAAAAAGGGAAAGAGGGAGTAATGGAAGGTTCTAGTTCTGGGGACCACCCTATGGTAGAACCCCATGAATCGGAAATGCAAGAGGAACAATGGGAAGAAATCTTTGCTACACGAGAACAATTTAATGATCTTACTGCTCGTGTGCAGGCTCAGGGGGTTCAAATGGAATTTTTAACTCAAACACTCACTAAAATAAAATCTCAATTAACCTTATTGTTAGAAAAAGATAAAAATAAGATAGAAACTTCGGATGTCCCATCTTCATCGAAAGATTTAGATGTGACTATGCGAGATCCTAAGGAACCCCACCACAAGTTGAGGGATAATCCAGTTTTAAAATATATGAAACCCCGTCAGTTTCACGGGGAGGAAAAAGATAGAAACAAAGATACAATCTTTAATTTTCTCCAAAAATGGAAAGATTTACATAAACTTAAAAATACTCCACCACATCTCCAAGCACTGGAGGCTAGTTTAACTTTGGGGCCCAAAGCGTATAAATGGTGGCGAACTTTAAAGGAGGCAAATAAAATACCTGAAACTTGGGCTCAATTTGAATCCGTCTTTTTGAAAGAATTCCTTCCTGAAAATGAAATGGAAAGAAATTGGAAAGATTGGGATTATGTCAGACAAAAGGGAAGACTCCTGCTGACATATTTGGAGGAATATCGTAAGATAATCCTCAAATTTGAAGGAATAGATGAATTTCAAAAGACAAGAGGATTCATTAGGGGACTAGATAAAGCCTGTAAAAAGGAAGTAAAAAGGAGTTCACCTAAGACGCTAGAAGGGGCAATTAAATTTGCATTAATCAATGAAGATAGTATGCGTCCAGGTACACTTACTAGTCTCACTGATACGAAGCCCAAGTCTAAGGAATTAGAAACCTCAAAATTTGTGGGAAAATTTAAAAGGAAAATGCCATTTTTTAAGGGTAAAAAACAACCTTTTGAAAAGAAACAATATGTAAGGCCAAAGTTAAGTCCAGAAGACTTTGATAAGGCCAAAAAAGAAAAGTTGTGTTTCAATTGCCTATCCCCTAACCATGCTGCTTGGAATCGCCCTCAAAGGAAAAAGAGGGAAGACAAAGGAAAGGATAAGGACAAGGGCAAGGGAAAAGAAAAACAAATCCATATAGTGCAGACCTTAGAATTAAAGGGGCATGAAAGGTATAAATCTTTAGAGGTCTTGCACATGGATGTACAACACAAGTGTTGTATGTCAACTTCTATGTGGTAGCCTACCTTTGGGCCACATGATTTAGTTAGAGTACATGGATTGATAGCTGGAAAGAGGGTTAGAGTCATGATTGATGACTCTGCTACACATAATTTTATAAATTATGCACTTGTCAAAAAATTGCAACTTCCCCAACAAAAGAGTAGGCATCAATATGTTGTTCGTATGATGCAAGATCAAGATAATAAAATATGGGATACAATGGTATTCAATTTGGAAATTGAGATTCAAGGATATAAAGATAAACTTGATTTCCAAATCATGAACATGGAAAGAGCTGATATTGCTCTAGGGAGGGAGTGGCTATGGGGATTGGAACCATCCTTAAAACATAGTTATCATCATAATACACTGGAATTTGAAAGGGATGGTAAGAATTTTGTCATTCAAGGTGAACATGAAGTATCTGATAATCCTTTGCTGTGTTCTACTGAAGTTCAGAAGCTGATAAAGAAGGAAGTTTGTGAGGTATACATGTTATGGTCTCTTCCTGTACAAAACACTTTTACTTTCTGTAATATAAAGCAACAATTTTCTTATCTTTGTGAGTTGAATGTAAATAATGAATTAAGTAGTTTGTTAGATAAATTTAAAGATGTGTTTCCTTCTGATTTACCAAGTGGCCTTCCACCAGATAGGGGTGATATAAATCACCCAATTGACACAAATAAGGATACTCACCCTATTTCTAAACCACCTTATAAGTTAAGTGAAACGCAGCACCAAGAAGTTGAAAGACCAATTAAGGATTACCTTGATAAAGGGTTTATTCAACCCAGTAATTCACCTTGGGCTTCACCAATTTTATTGGTAAAGAAAAAAGATGGTTCTATGCGACTTTGTGTTGACTATAGAGCACTTAATAAAATAACCGTGAAGAATAAATTTTCTCTGCCCAGAATGGAAGATCTTTTTGATCAATTACAAGGGGCAAAATTCTTCACAAAGATAGATTTAGGATGAGGCTATCACCAAGTAAGAATTAAGGCACAAGATGTTCCTAAGACAGCATTTCGTACTAGATACAGACATTATGATTTTTTGGTAATGCCTTTTGGCCTCACTAATGCACCAGCTACCTTTATGAAGCTGATGAATAGTGTTTTACGCCCCTATCTAGGACATTTTGTAGTAGTCTTCTTGGACGATAGCTTGATCTTTAGTAAATCAAGAGAAGAACATTTGGAACACTTACAATTAGTATTCCAACTGTTAAGAACACATTCCCTTTATGCGAAGAAAACTAAATGTGAATTCTTTGCACAAGAGATCAAATATTTGGGGCATATTATCTCGAAAGAGGGAATCAACATGGATCCAGAAAAAGTAAGGGCAATTATTGAATGGCCATCTCCAAGGAACTTGGAATAGCTGCAGATCTTCCTAGGTTTATCTGGATTTTATCGTAGATTCATTCGAGATTATGCCAAAATAGTTGTTCCAATGACAGACCAACTTAAAGGGAAAGGAAAGAGCTTTAATTGGGAAGCAGACCAAAATGAAAGTTTTCAAAAACTTAAGGTAGCTATTGCTACAGCTCCAGTACTATTAATTGTGGATCCCAATAAACCATTTATGGTTGAAGCTGATGCCAGTGATAAGGCGATAGGCGCGGTCTTATTACAAGAAGGTCGACCAGTTGCTTTTGAAAGCAAGAAATTAGACCGTTCAAAACAGAATTATTCTGTTTATGAGAGGGAGCTATATGCAATAGTACATGCAATGAAGAAATGAAGGCACTATTTGTACGGTGCCAAACTTTTGATTTTATCGGATCATGAAAGCATTAAGTGGCTTAATGATCAACCGGATTTACACGGGTGTAAAGCCAGATGGGCCGAACTCCTCCAAGAGTTCGACTATGAGATAAGATATAGAAAAGGAAAGTATAATATAGTAGCTGATGCACTCAGCAGAATGCCCATCATTAATGAATTGAGTTTTACTCAGTTCACTTCCAACTTGCTTGAATCTTTAAAAGGGAAATGCCAGGTTGATCCGGCATATTCCAACATATGGGAAGCAATAAAAAATGGGGATCCAAATGAAAGTGCTTCTATTGAGGAAGGAATATCTGAGGATGTTCAACAAGGAAATGGAGCATCAAGGGTTGCTCAAACCGGATTCAAGTGGAAGAATTTTACCATTGATAATGGTTATTTACTCTACAAGGGTAGGGTATCTGTCCCGAAAGATACAGAAATAAGGCGCCAGCTACTCTTTGAGTGTCATGATACCCCTAGCGCGGGACATCCAGGAGTTAATAAGACTTATAGTCTTATTAAAAGGCAGTTCTATTGGCCTGGAATGAATAAGGACGTCCTTGACTATGTGGTCAAATGTAATAAATGCCAGGTTAATAAAGCTGAAAGATTGAAAATGGGAGGACTTCTCCATCCACTAGAGATTCCTTCGGGAAAATGGGAGAGTATCTCCATGGATTTTATTGTTGCTTTACCCAGAACACAGAGGGGACACGACTCTGTGTGGGTGATTGTGGATATGTTAACCATAATGGCTAGGTTCATTCAAACTTCAACTGATGTTAAAACACGAGAATTGGCTAGATTGTTCATAGAGAACATATACCGATTGTATGGCCTTCCAGCAAATATAGTTTCTGATCGGGATAGGAAATTTCATAGTCAATTTTGGCGTGCGGTATTTAGGAAGTTGGATACTAAACTTAGCATGAGTACGGCGGATCACCCGCAAACTGATGGGCAAACTGAAAGGGTTAACCAAATCCTTGAAGATATGCTTAGGGCATATGTAAGTAAAAGGTAAACTAATTGGGAAGAGTATCTACCAATAGCAGAGTTTGCATATAATAGTGCCAAGCACTCTTCCACTGGATATAGTCCATTTATGTTAATGTATGGGTTTCAGCCCAGAGCTCCTTATGCAGTCCTACTGATAAGGAAAAGGTTTAGGCAGCTAAAGATTTTTTGGAGGATATGAATAGTATGTTAAAATTTGCTCAAGAAAATATTAAAAAAGCTCAAAATCGAGCTAGAGCATATGCAGATCCTCACTGAAGAGACATCTCCTTTGAAGAAGGAGAATTGGTCTATCTTAAGGTGCCTGAACAAACTAAAACCATGAAAACGGGACAATGTCCAAAGCTTTCACCAAGGTATTGTGGTCCTTTCATAATACTTAAAAAGGTGGGAGAACTGGCTTACAAGCTCCAACTACCTGCTGGTAGTAAAATACATCCAGTTTTTCATGTAAGTAAGTTAAGAAAGAAGCTAGGTGATTTGGATAATCTAATCTTAAATGATAACATTGAGGAGCTATTAAATGACCAATCTAATCCACATGAACCAGAAAGAATATTAAATGTTCGTAATAGACGAACAAGGAATACTATTTATCAAGAATGTTTGGTTAAGTGGAAAGATTGTTCAGAAGAAAGCTCAACATGGGAGCGAGTAAGTACTTTAAAGAAAAGGTTTCCCAATTTACAGTTAGACCTTCCAAGTATCGTTTTCGAGGACGAAACCGATTCTTAAGGGGAAGGAAATGTTATATTTATAAGGTAAATTAAGGGAAATATGCACGAGGCATGACCGTCCGGGGTCTTGGGCGCCCGAACGGGATTTAGGGGAGCCTAGCATTAAAAAGAGTCCAAGAATAGTAGGACTCACCAAGGTTTGACAGGGCTGGCAATCGGATCACGATGAGTCTGGCCAGCAATGAACTAGGCAAGGCTGGGAGGTGAAACGGATCTCATGCTCATTTTAGTATTGGACTGCTTTCCTCCAGTCTTCTTGAGCTTCTGAGTATGACACCCCCCCCAGCCGACCAGTACCCCTGGTCCCCACTCAGCACAGGCACCCCCCCCCCCCTTCACCCATCCACCTCTTCCCATAGAAAGTGAGGAGCCCCATACACCGATATCCTCCACTCACCGGCACTCTAGTCCCCCCCCCCCCCCCCGCACAACCACTAGCTCTTCCGTCCATGCCGCCCATCATACTTTCCCGAGACAGACACAACTACTACCATAGGAGTTCTTTCGCAGTGGATCGTGGTCCTACCTGAGAGTTACGGAGCGCAAAGTGTTCCCACTACCCCTGGGGTTGGAGATCTTCGTGGTACCCAAGTCAAGGAGCAGCAAGGTCCATCTACTACACCACCAAATGGACCACACTACGCCTTTTTCCTTCAAATGTCTTACACAGGAGATTGGATGCTGACATCTCCCAATGGATGGGAGAAGGTGGATTGGGACTCTTCTCCCAGCAATGGCCAGGTTGCATGATGGACATTAATTGGTGGGCTGGGACTAAGGACCCACATCTAAGCATTATCTTTCGAGCCCCTTCGCAGTGGAGAGCCCCGATGGATGTGATCGATACCAATGCACAAAGGTCACCTCTCAGCTTGGCTGATAGATGCCCTGGTGGTACCACCAATCACATCCGTCACCCCCATGGTCCAGCCAAGGGCTACCATGGGGAAATGGAGCTCACCATCCACGTCGGCAGTGAAGCGTATCCGCATGCCTCATAACTCCTCTTCCTCGTCAACAGCTTCCACACAGAACAGATGTTTGTTCGGTCAGTCACAAATATCCCCATGAGTTTACATCTTGCATCCTAGAATGTGAATAGCCTCCACTATAGCGGAGCACGTGGTTCTAGTAAGTTGATTGTTCGGCAGGAGCTGTAGCCTACCCTTGCCAAACGGATCAACATCTTACATATACAGGAGCACAAGCTCACTCCCACCCAGGCCCAATGGGTAGGGAAGGTACTCCTGGACAGCTCACACACTTACTGGGAGCACGCCATCGGTGTCCACGGCAGGAATGGAGACGTATGCACCTCTATTGGCCCGAGCCTCACCATCTATGTACGAGACCACGGAACGATCGTGGTAAGGAGGGTTCTATGGATCAGATTGGATATTGGGGACTCGTGCCTTGGAATCCTCAATGTCTATGCCCCTATTGAGGTTAGGGCACGCAGCAGGTTCTGGGTGATCGCAGCAGGACTCCCAAAGGTGGACTCCTGGATCGTTGGAGGAGACTTCAACAACCTAGCGGCCTTAGAGGATCAACAGGGAAGAGGAAGAAACTACCAGGGTATGGCTCGGGAGGAGCAGGAGAGCTGGGAGGTCTTCCTACTAGCAGTAGGAGCACGCGATGCTTGGAGAGACCCAGCTTTCCATAGGAGGAAGAGATCGTTGGATTTCTCCTGGGAATACAGGCGGCTAGGCGGAGTCCTACTAGAGCGGCTAGACAGGTTCTATGTGGGAGAGTGGGGATGCTCTCACGGAGGCCAGGTAGGGCACTTGGCGAGCACCACTTTGTCCGATCACTGCCCGATTCTCTTAACATTTGACCCCCCATCATCTGCCCTAGACGCACAATCTTGTTGGATCCCTGACTCAATCTATAGGAGGGAGGAGATGAAGAGACAGATTGAGCAAATTTGGACTAGGGAGTGGGGAAGGAGGGACCACGTCGCAGAGGAAGCTGCAGAGGTCCTAGCCGAGTCAAGCAGTATCTGCCAGGAGGCAGCCATACAAGCTAGACAGCACAGCTAGGAGGAGAAGAGAGCACTCCAGCAGGACCTAGAAGCCATGTAGAGATTACTACAGGAGGCAGCAGGGAATCCCATCCTCTACACAAAGGAGATGCACGCACGAGCAGCCATTGCTGGCCTAGAGGACACGCGCTCGGATTTCTCATTCCGTACCTCAACAACCTTCTGGGCGGGGAAAGAAGACATGATGTGCAGGGAATTTTTCCAGGTGCGTCAGCCCCGCACTTCAAGAGAGCAGATACACAGCCTTCGAGATCAATATGGGAGGACTCATTCTAGCCCAAATGAGGTGATGGAGATTGCCACCGACTACTACAGGCACCTTTTCCAACAGGAGATAGCTTCAGCTAGAGGACAGCGATGTAGACAGCAGGTCTGGGATCACATTCCGTCCCTCGTCATAGAGGAGATGGGACGCTCCCTCCTAGCCCCCTTCACAAAGAAGAAACTAGAGGAGGCTTTCCATACACAAGACAAGCTTAAATATCTGAGAGAGGATAGCCTCTCTAAGGCCTTTTTCACTACCTACTGGGAGGTGGTGAAGGCCCAGTTACTACTGGCCTCTAGGAGATTTTCACTTCTGGACGGATGCCAGGGAGTCTTTCGGCAGGCCTTATCAGTCTCCTCCCCAAAGGGGGAGACCGGTTGGAGCTATCCCACTAGAGACCAATCACCTTGTTGTCAATGGCCTATAAGGCACTAGCAAAGATGATTGGTATGCGCCTCCGCCCTGTGCTTCCAGATATCATTCATGGCACGCACACACGCTTTGTCCAAGATAGGAGCATCCTTGGGGCATCTGGCCCTTGACGAGGGCAGCAAGATGAGGGGATAGTTGTCCTTCCATGGAGGTGGATTCAGGTGGTTGGCCTTCAAGAGAAGACATGGCGACTGGACCCTTATGTCTTTTGGAAGGAGCTCAAGGAGTGGCACCTCTAGATTTGGGAGGGCAGGCCACTTGATGAGTGCAGCTGGATCTCGAAGAGTGGCTATGGCCAACCACTGCAGTCACTAAGAAGCCACCAAGGTTCCTCGAGTACACAACCAGAATTGGCAGACACATACTCATGCAGAAGGACATGGATTGGGCACCGTCACGCAGCAAGCACTGAGCGGAGCACAACATCACGAAGGCTTTCCAACGGACCTTCTAGCACCACCTATGGGATAGCTAGAGGCCAAGGAGAGTATTGTATTTCCTATGGCTAGTGGCACATGGAGGCCTGGTGGTGGGGAGTTGGTTAGCCTAGATACAGGAGAGAGGTTATAAACGCTGCACATAGCAGCCTCTAGAGTCCCCAAAGCACTGCCTTTGGTCGTGAGAGGCGGCACAGCTCGTGTGGAGAGGAGCATGCTACATCCTCTGCCATATAGCACCCAGCCTTGGATATATTTCACGGGGAGCTTTCTACTAGCACGCAATCAAACAGGACCGCCACCTTCTATATGAGGCTAGGATGCAGGACACGATATTCATTATAAAGACAGGGTCGTACGCAATGGTTGGTCTAGAGGCTCTACCCATCCTCCAAGCACTTGAGGCCACAGCAGACTGTTTTGAGGTATGGGAGATCATAGGGAGTCTTACTAGATGGCATATCTGGAAGGCGCAGTGTCACGAGATTTTTCGCGGGGAGAGACTTTCAGTGCATGCAACTTTAGCACAGCTCTGGAACTCCATCATCCACTCCATCCACAGTCGATGGGACCAGGTGCAGGGTGAGTCTCGAGCTCAATAAGAGCTCTGATCTTATTTCATGCGCACTTGGGGCGGCCAAGACCTATTTTTCGTGATGTAGATAGGCAACCCCAGATGGTGATACACCCCCCCTCCATGGCTTCTTGCCCCCATCCCCTCTACACTGCCCTGAGAGACTTGTATACTTGATATATCTATGACTCTCATCAGCTCCAGCTAGTCTGTTGAGCATGAGCACTTCCTTGTACTTAGGGTTTTTTCTGAAGTAATATAATTAGCCACATTTTATTTGCTTTAAAAAAATGTCTTGGTACAGAAGAAACATGTAAAGCCCATCAAAACAAAGGGAATCAATTCAGCAGACATGGAACAAGACAAGTGGGATGACTTGGACAAGCTTACTCACTCTACTATTGAGCTCTCAATATCAGACAACTTGCTCTTCAACATTGAGAAGCTGAATTCAGCATATGCAATGTGGCAAAGGCTTGAAGAATTGTATGCTCAGAAAAGTGCAGCCAGCAAGGTTTATTGGCTGAAAAAACTAATGGACTTTCGCAAGAAAAAGGGTATAGCCATGTCTGTACATTTGAATGAGTTTAACTCAATTTCCACTCAGCTAATTACTTTGGATTTTCACATTGATGAAGAGTTCAAAGCTATCTTCTTGCTATGCACTCTACTTGAAAGTTGGGATACCTTCAGGACAGCTTTAAGTAATTCGAATGCTGAGCTGTTATACTGTGATGTGGAGAGTTCTTTGGTGATGGAATAATTCAATAGGCACAATAACTCAGCAAATAAGTCTTCAAATGCATCACACACTAGAGGCAGATTTCAGCATAAGAGCAGTTCTAAAAACAAAGCACGCAGCAATCTGGTGGAAAGAATGTGGAGTGCTATCATTGTGGCAAAAAGGGGCACTACAAAAGGGATTGTTTTCAGCTGAAGAAAGAGAAGGGCAAAAACAAAAACAATGAAGCCAACAAGGCTCAAAACACGGACAGCTAGCATGCCAAAAAGAGCAATGTGAAGATAGAAGAGGTTAATATAGTCACTCATGATAATGACACTGACGGTGATGTACTTCTAGCTTCTTCTTTGGATGCACATGCATTGATTGCAGATTCTGAGGATGATATTCACTCTTGGATACTTGATTCAGGTGATCCTTTCATATCACACCACATCATGAGTGGTTCTCTAACTACAATGGTGCAGTACGTGGTGTTGTTCACTTGGGGGACAACTATACATGTAAAATTGCAGACATTGGCAGTGTGAAACTCGACTTTCAGCATGGCTCCATGTTTGTTTTGCATAATGTGAGACGTGTACCTCAGCTCACGAAGAGCTTGATAAGCACAGGGCAACTAGATGAAGGCTATCACACAACCTTTGGGGATAGCAAATGGAAAATCGGTAAGGCTCCCGCATTGTCGCTAAGGGATCCAAAAGTGAACTCTGTATCCTCTGCATGTATCTAGTGTGTGTGACCATGTTGTCGCCATAACTGAGCAACCAAGTGTTTATTTGTGGCATAGCCAATTGGGACACATGAGTCAATTTGAAATGAAAGTGCTCTCTCGTTTGGGTTATTTACCATCTTTGAGGTATGCTCATTTTAAGCAGTGTGATCATTGTATTTATGGTAAACAAACTCAAACGTCACACAAAAAATCCCTCTCTAAAGTCTTCACCCTTACAATCAAATGTATGTCAAATGCCAAGATTATCTCTAGGGGGGAAGAAGTATTTTATTACCTTTGTTAATGATGCCACACGCAAAGTTTGGGTTTATCCAATCCATCACAAAGACGAGGCCTTGGATATATTTAAAAAATTTCTCGCATTTGCTGAAAATCAAACCAGCAAGACGTTAAAATGCCTTCTCTCTAACAATGGTGGGGAATGTGTGTCCAAATCCTTTTGAAACTTTTGTGATAGCAACAGGATTAAGAGAGAACTTACTGCTCCTCATAATCCACCCCAAAATGGTATTGCAAAGCGTATGAATCGGACCATTCAAGACAAGTTCTGTACAATGCTGTCACATACTGCTTTATCCCATGGTTTTTGGGCAAAGGCTGTTATGACAACCGTACACTTGATTAATCGGTCACCAAACAGGTCTGAGAGGGGGGGGGGGGGGGGGGGGGGAGGGGAGGGGAGGGGAGATCCCCAAGAACTATAGTCGGGCAAGCCACCTTCGTATGCACACTTGAAAGTGTTTGGCTGCGAGGCATTTGTGCACGTACGCAAGAAAGAATACAGCAAACTTAAGCTAAAGTCCTGTAAATGTATTTTCCTAGGATATGGTGATGAAGGTGAAATGGGGTATAGATTATGGGATCCCAAGAAAAGAAAAGTAATACGCAGCAATGATGTCATCTTCCGGAAAGATCGCATCCACAAACAGCCCAAAAGAACAGAGGAGGTCCGAAGGGTTGTATTTCAAGAGGATGTACCAATAGGAGAGCAAAGAATGCCCATTAGACACCATCAAATACCTGCTGATAATGTCTCTAAAAATGCAGGGAATGATGCTGTAAATGATCAGCAAGATCTTGCCCATGATGTCCCACAAATTCAGCAAGAACATGTGCACCTGGAACCACCTAAACCAGTTATATAGCAAGTTGCAAAACATCAAGTTGTTAAAGCAGATTAACAGGCTAAACAGCCAGCAAATATTGACCATTGGGTGCGTAGGTCGACCAGAGTGCAAAAACAGCCAAATAGATTTGTTCCTGGAGTAAACTATATGGTTGACTATGTCCTGTTAAGAGATTGGTGAACCGTCATGCTTCCAGGAAGCAATGGATAGACAAGATAGTAAGAAATGGCAAAAAGCAATGCTATGAGAGATGGAATCTCTCATGAAGAATGGTACTTGGGATTTGGTACTTTTGCCAAAAGAACAAAATGTGCTACCGTGCAAATGGGTTTACAAAATAAAAGTCACTTTTGGTTCTTTGCCCAAGTACAAGGCATGCTTGGCAGCTAAAGGGTACAAGCAAGAACATAGAATTGATTTTGATGAAATCTTTTCTCCTGTAGACTACTTTGCAAACCATCTTGGGCTTGGTTGCATCTGAGGACATGGAACTCATACAGATGGATGTAAAAACCGACTTCTTACATGGTGATCTGCATGAGGAAATCTATATGCAACAGCCTGATGATTTTTTTGCAAAGGGAAAAGAGCACATGGTATGTAAACTCAACAAAATTCTATATGCACTGAAGCAAGCACCACGCGAATGGTATCACAAATTTGATACATTCATGCAATCTCAAGGATTTCATCGTTCTTAGGTTGATCATTGCTTATATACCAAGAAGGCAGCAGATGAAAGCCTTGTTCTCATGTTTTTATATGTGGATGACATGCTAATTGTAGGCAAGGATGTTCATGCCTTGGACTCCTTAAAACAGAGTCTACACAATAGCTTTGATATGAAAGATCTTGGTGAGGCAAATCACATTCTTGGCATGCGTATACTCAAAGACAAATCAAAGGGTCTCCTTTATCTGTCATAGCAGGAATATATTACGAAAGTTCTGCAACGTTTCAATATGGAGGGGGAGAAAAGCAATTAGTGTGCCATTGCCTCCATATGTGAAACTTAGTGCAGACAATAGCCCTACATCAGATGATGGTAAGGCTGAAATGGCCAAGATACCTTATGCTTCAGCTGTTGGTAGCTTGATGTATGCTATGGTTGCTACAAATCCTGACATTGCATTTGCAGTGGGAGTAGTTAGCAGATACATGGCATATCCTGGCAAAAAGCATTGTGAAGCAATGAAGGGTATCATGAGATACCTGACGGCCACAAAGAATTTGTTTATCTGCTTTGGTAAGCAAAAGTCATATGTTGTTGGTTTCACGGATGCAGACTATGTTGGCCATCCTGACTACATGAAGTCTACTTCAGGATATGTGTTTATGTTCATAAGAGGAGCAATCTCTTGGATATCTAGGCTACAAAAGTGTGTTGCACTATCTACTATAGAGACGGAATATGTGGCTGCCACAAAGGCATGCAAAGAGGCTTTATGGCTTTCACGTCCGATGAGAGATCTTGGGATTACAGAGGTTCCTATCCTTCATTGTGACAATCACAATGCTATCACGCTAGCACGGAATCCTATCTTTCATGCAAAGACAAAGCACATACAGGTGAAGTATCACTTCATCAGGGATGTACTTGACAGCAAAGGCATTGAGCTTGTCAAGGTACATACAGATGATAATCCTACAGACCTTCTCACGAAAGGTCTCCCAGCCGAGCGGTTTGCTCATTGCCGCCACATGATGGGGGTTGGATAGTATATGTGTCTTTCAGCCTTATACATACATACACTTAGCTGATTCTTTCCTCTACCTTCAAGCACGGTGCCTTTAGGTGGCAGGCTGTAGGGAATAAAGGCTCACCATGCCTTATTATGTTCGGGTGTGAACGCACCCTTACACTTTGTACTTTATATATATTCAAAACCTAAAATGTGGTACATTTGTCATTGTACCGAATACCCATCGTGCCGTGCTCACTCTCTCACTCTAATGCTCTCAACTCTCTGCACCTTCACTCTCAGCTCAGCTCATGTACAAACTCCACGACAACACATCTCCACCTGGTGCACCACCTCCTTGTGCCTCCACTGCTTGCTGCCTACTCCCCCAACAATCACCTTCTTCTCATCCTACCCCTATTCCACCCACCTCTCTCTTCTCTATCTGCTTGCCTCTCTCCTCTATTCTACCCACCTCTCCCCTTTCTATCCGCCTGCCTTTGCTCCCACTGACTTCTACCATAAACCCACCCTCCCCACCCCCGGCCTAGGCTACAGCTCTTGCATCTCATTCCATAATTGGCCATGGTCATCCTCCTTCCCTGACTTTCACGCATACAACTAGTTGCTCTCTCTATTGAGCTTTAAAAATACATTACAGTCTAATTACCTCTTTAGAACAGCCCTAGAATACATTTATAACCAAAGTTTCATTAAATTACCAAACTTTCCTAAAAGCCTTGGGTCGAGCCTGACAAGTCACAACACTTTGATGTACATCCTCAACCAATGCCCCATTGCAACAGTCTCTCAAAAGACCCCATATCATGCATTCTTTGGCTCTCGGCCTATAGTTTTCCACTGGTTATCAGGTGTCATGATTACACGCACTCTTGATGATAAGATAGAAAAGCTCACTCCTTAATCTCTAGATTTTTGTAGGATGCTTATCCAAGGTGAAGGTATGTTGTGTATTCGATCCTCAAAATGTGATCATATGGAGAGATGTTTTTTATGAGAAAGACATTGTGCAATCTTCTGCACTGGACTCCAAGCCAATTCTTAAAAGAGACATTTGCCCCTACAACGCAATTGCCATCTTTCCATCTGTTGGTTGCACTTACCACTCACCACAATCAACCGATCTATCAAATGGATATCAAAAGTGCCTTTCTAAACGATTACTTCGAGGAGAAAGTCTATTTAAAGCAACCAACTATGTTTTCTTCTATTGACCGGAAAGATAAATCTTTTGCTTGCAGAAAGCTCTCTATGGCCTAAAGCAAGCACTGTGTCTTGGTTCCACAGGATAGATGAGTTCCTTCGAACTCAAGGACACCATTCTATCCCTTATGACCCGGACTTATATGTCTAGGTCACTTGAGAGAGAGTTAGATATATCTTGTTGTATATAGATGATTTACTACTCACTACCTCAAATTCTGCTGCCCTAGTGGAAATTAAGGTCCATCTTAGTTCTATATTTGGGATGACCAACCCCAATCATTTGTCTTACTTTTTGGGGATGGAGCCTACTCATTCTAAGGGTCATATTTTTGTGTCACAACAAAAGGACACTCTTTAATTGGTGGAACAGTATTGCACTGATCAGAACACACTTCTTGATCCTATTATCCACTTATCTAAGGATGTTGTCAGTCAACCCTTCGACGAGCACACATGTATGTCTATAGTAGGGAAGCTTTTTTGGTTAATTTACACTAGGCCAAATTTAGTGTGCTCAATTAATTTACTTAGTCTATTTTTCACTTCACCTAGGATATTGCATTCAACTACATGTTTGCGTGTTCTGAGATATCTTCAGTGTACATATTCTTATGGCTTGACTTTTGGTCATGGTTTTGCTTGTAGGGCTATACAGATTCTGACTAGGTAGGAGATTTTAACACTCCGCCGTCCCACGATAGCTCTCTTTTTCTTGGACACAACTCCCATCTCTTGGTCAAGTTGTACGCAGAAAACAATGGCAGCTTCCACGGCCAAGGTTAAGTATAGGGTTCTCTATGATAGCACCACTGAGGCCTTCCACCAAAGGAAATTACCAGCAGCACTTCAGTTTCCTTGTGCTACAACTGTCATCTACTATGATAACCATAGCGCAATTGCACTAGCTAATAACCCCCTCATCACCCCGCAAACAAGGCACATTGGAGTACACTTTCACTTGACCAAAGAGTAGGTTGAGCTAGGTACTCTTTGTCTAGAGTTTGTACCTTCAAGTGACAATTTTACAAATATATTGACCAAGGCATCATTTCTTCAATATCTTCTTCCCAGGATGGGCCTAGCTACACCCTCCAATACTGCTTCGAACTGATAGGGAGAGGGTGACTCCCTCCAACTTTCACTTCTAATTTGAGAGGGGACTGCTTCTTTCCTCTCGATGGTGCCAAGGTGTTGCTGATAGTTTCATTTAGACATAATGTATTTACTTCATACTTGGTATCTTCATCTGCATCCTCGCAATGACCATGATTGTAAAAGGATGCTTGGGCAAGTGAACAATTCCCTTGCAAGAGCATTGTCCAAGTGGCACCATTACATAGCATTTTGCATGAGCATAACTATTTGCATTGCCTCATGCATAACTCTAGTACATCCGTATTTTATTTTTGTTAACATACATTTGTATGTATTTATCCCTTTGTAGTCTTTAGAGTGGTTGACTCTAGATTCACCATATTCACAGTATTGCATATGGCAATCTCTAAGCAATCTCCCTTGCTTGCTTCACTTGCTTAGCTTGTCTAGATAGCCACCATCTACCTTTTTTGCCTCTACCACATACTCTTCGCACTTCCACTACATGATTGCCCAAACAAATGCATTTTTTGATTGTTGTTGCACTGACATGACTGCCACATCGTCACAAACCTTGTGTTTTGCTGTTAAGGCTGCCGCCAGCTTGCCACTTCATCAAAAATTGCTACATTTGCAGATTTTCTCTCTCCTCTGCCTATCTAACACTGATCCAATTGCCTATTATTCTGTTTGCTACTACCAAACACTAATGGAGGCCACTTGCTGCAATTCGGGATCCATCATAGTACGACAAACTCTCCAGCTCATACTCCGTGCCCCAGTCCTTGAGACAGAGGAGTTCAAGGTCAATAATCCTTCACTGCATAGTGTGTTTCGCACATGAACATTGTATTTATTCATATTCATTCAATTTCTTATTCGTGTGTATTCGTCATCTCTAAGTTAACTTAACCCTAGCTAAGCTTTTTAATGAGTTTGTGCTATTGTTATACAATTGTGTTTGAGTTTCTATGTTAGAGAATTTCTTCACACCTGGGAGAGGACCTGAAAGCTCAAGACTCTACAAGTGGGTCAATAGCAAGTAGTAGACCCTACTTAGACATGGCACTATCTCTAATGAAGTAGGCTGAGAAATCAGATCAAAGGCCAATGCAGTGGGTTGCAAATATCCCTCTCATCAAAAACTATATGCTTTTGATAATCACCTTCTTTGTTCGAGAATCAAACAAGCAATAGGTTTTCGCCTCAGTATCCTGCAAAAATCAAGAGATTAGCTCGAGGCTCGAGTTTTCCTATGTGACCATTAGAAGTGTGCATGGAAGCGCAGTACCCAAAGACTCTAGAGTGGAAAATGAGAGACTGAGGGCCAAAGAATGCCTCAAAGAGGCTGTTCTGAGAGATCACCCCAGTTGCACACCGGTTAAGGATGTACACACGTGTGTTAACAACCTTAGTCCATAGGCACTTGAAGAGCTCTGTTGTAAACAGTATAGAACGTGCCATGTTCATCACTATCTAGTTCCCATACTCTACAACTCCATTCTTAGAGAGGGAGTCAATAGAAATGAGCTAGCAAGCAATGCCATGCTCATGTGAGAACTCAGAAAACTCATGGGAGGTAAACTCACCACCATAGTTGTCAAGTACCAAAGGTATGATACAGTATAGTAGAGGTGAGCTAGCGAGCGATGTTATGCTCATGTACGAGCTTAGAAAACTTGTGGAAGGTAAACTCACCACCATAGTTGTGAGGTATGAAAGGTATGGTACAATAAAATACAGCACTAAATTGTACTTTAAGATTTTATAAGATATGATATAATATTAGTACGAAACAAAAATTTAATTTGATTTTTTTTGTCTACAAATGATGGAGCGTATATTTAGAGTGGAAATAGCAATGCCATTATAAAATAAGATGAATACATGAGGTTAAATGCCAAAATTGGTATATGCTAGGTCCTAACGATCACATGCAATACAAAAACATACATCCTACATGGATCATAGATCATAGGTAGGACTCGAGTGGATAGAATGATGCAAAATAGAAAAAGGCCTATAATGATCCATCACTATCATCATCATCAAAATCATCTGCGTGCTCATCAAGAGAGTTAAAAGATGACTCCTCAACATTAGATGGTTAGATACTCTCATACTCTTCCTCGCTCATGAGATCGCCATCATTATCAAACAATGGCTCCCTAGGCAACGGCTGTGTAAGCAAGGGAGGGATGTCATCATGAGATATGGAATGAGAGCTACTAAAGCCCTACCTCACATATATCTACAAACCATTCAAAACAACCCTTATTGATATTAAAGCGTGTCAAATAACCACGCCCTTACTACCACCTACTCAAACTCCTCACCTACGAGCATGCTGACTGCAAGTATCACGAGTGTCTACTACCATAAGCTCTCTATAGAGCTCCGCAAAGATCATCCCCTCCTCCTCATCAACCTCCTAATGTACACTTGAAAGAGTATCGCCCGTCAACTTGAATGTGTCAACATTCACCTACACAATGCACATAAGACTATAAATATTAAATTGTAAAGTATAAAGTACAAAATTTACATTTATAAATCATGATTTATGGTTAAGTGTTTACCTACTTTAGACTACCCATTCTCATCATGGCTCTCATCATGCATAAGTTAGTGCAGTAATAAACTAGCTACTCTACTAGCCGATTGCAAATCTTCGTGTGAATGAGAGAATAGGCACTCCTGTTTCTCTCACATGCACTTGGAAAGCAATCCTAGGTGAGGACTCTCATGGAAGGGCTGAAGAGTCTCCAGTGCATATCCAAAATTTTGCCACCAAAAGAGAGGCTTCACAAGTGACTCTCTCCTCCAACGAGTCAGAGAAGCAAATGCCACATGCCCTCTCTGATCTGCATAATATCTAGCTTCTCCAACACTACATTCTAGTCATCCACAGAGACCATACGAGTCAAATATGCAAGATGTGAGATTCAACAAATAACTTTTTGTTTGGATATACTAGATGCTTATATGGAAAATAGAGACAACTCATTATTTACAAAAGAGTCCTTTCTAGACATAATTGGGAAACCTAATGCTCTTGATACAGAGTTGGAATACACACTTGTCTCATTCATGGACTTTACCCACATTGAAAACTTGTTACAAGTTGTAGCTAAGGTGGTAGGAAAGTTTCATCACGAGATGGCATTACCTAGTAGACCATCCGAGCATTCTATATGGACCTATGTCTATTTCGGTACCTCCACAACAATCGACACTCATTGAACATCAGCAGTCTATTTTTGCCTATCCATCTATACCACCCCCTACTTCTTATCCACCACCATCTTATCCCATCTATCTATCTTCCTAGATATCTCATGGTTCTAGTTGCTCATCGGCCAAGCATGCATTTAATGACAAGACTTGTTTCAAAAGGTCAAACTACACCACTTGGTCAAATTCAATGAGATATGTAGACTCTCAGAACCTATGGGATTTAGTGCAAGGGTTGAAAACCCACCTGATCCTACCCTTGCTCCATATAAGGTCGTCCACTCATCAAAGGCTCGTAATGCCTCCACTATTATCGAGCTTATGCAAGGCCTTTTGCCTGAGTTTCACTCTCAGCTTCAACATTTTGACTTAGCATCCAAGCATTGGGTGCACTTGACTCACTGCTATGCCACTCTGAACAAAACCTATCACAGCAATTTGGATCATGAGCTCCAAAATTCCAAAATCACCAACAAGGATGGCTTGAAAGTCAAGTTAGTTGAGTATCGGCGTCTCCTCATTGAGTTCTCAACCACTAAGGCTCCTAAGTCCTTTGACAATCAAGTTACCCTGTTTGTAAACAAGCTACCAAGAAAACGTTTCCATTTTGTACAGCAAGTGATTTCACAACCTCATATGCCCAGATTTTATGAGTTTGAGCGTCACCTATTGTGTTACGCATGGTTGTTCGATCAATTTCATAAGACACCCTCCTCAATAGAGAAAGCTTTGTTGCATCTTCATAGAGGGGGCAACAAGGCAAGGGCACACAAAACTCAAATCAGAATCAAAATCAAAATAGGCCTAGTAAATTCCAAGGAAACAATCAATCCACACTTAAACCAAGATAGCAGAATGTACCTGTAAAGAATAGGTATTGTTAACATTGTCAAAAGACTGGCCATTATGACGAGTGTCAATCTAAGGCAAAAGACGCACAACCCCCGCTCCCAAATTAGGTAACCCCCAACAAGGGAAACAAGGTGGAGGCAACCCTCTGCATGGTCACTGGAGAGGCCAAACCCACACTACCACCAATCCATCACCACAATCACCAAACTACTCAACTCCAAAGGGTTTGTCTGATTGGTCTACAAAGGCCCACATCATCTCCTTAAAGACATCAGATGCGAGTCTCGTTCACATTTGCAAGTTGCCTCCTAATGAGGTGCCTACAACGGCCCACTCGTCACAACCCAGCACATCAGTACCTATTTGGCTTGTGGACAATGGAGCTATCCATCACATGACTTTTAGAGCGGATATTTTCATTTCCCAAGCCCCTACAGCCGAGAGTGTCCATGTAGAAAATAACTCCTTGATCACGATTCAAGCCTAGGGTCACGTCAGTTTTCCCATTGACCAAGGTCTCGATCTCACTCACTAGATGATGTTTATCAAGTCCCCCAGCTTGGGGTGAACTTCTTGTCCATTCAACAACTTTGCTAGTTGCAGTGAGCATTTTTTTTCATAGCAACCACATTTGAGGTCCTAGACTCTCAGACTGGTTTAGTGATGGCTCACGGCAAGGCACAGCCTAATGGCCTTTACCCCATGACCCACTTTCTTACCGAGCCAATTGCCGATGATTCGGAGTTCCATCACTTCACGTATTTGGCCACTACACGAGATCCAACGGACTCTGAGCGTCTTTGGCATTTTTGCTTAGACATCTTGGCTACGACTCTCTTTATGAGTTGTCACATGAGGGGATAGTTGAGGGCCTTTCATGCCTAAAACTATCTCAAGAGATTTGTAAAGCATATCAACTAGGTAAGCAACATCTTACACCCTTTTCTCAACAGTCTATCACCCGCGCTATGGAACTCCCTCGGCTCATTCATGTAGATCTTTGTGGTCCCACATGTTGCCTTTACTTATTTCAGTGCCTGTGGCAAGTTTACCTCCTAGGAGTTTTCTGAGTTTCTATAGGAGTAAAGCATTGCACGCCAACTCACCTCTACCAACTCCCCTACACAGAATGAAGTCGTAGAGCATAGGAACCAGACTGTTCTAAATATGGCACGCTCTATGCTGTTCGCAACCTAGCTCCTTGAGATTCTGTGGGTCGAGGTTGTTAACACTTCAATGTACATCCTTAATCAATGCCCGACTGTGGCCGTCCCTAGAAAGACTCCGTGCAATGCACTCTTTGGCTCTCAACCTATTATTTCTCACTTCAGAGTTTTCAGAAGTCGTTCTTATACGCGCACTCCTGATGACAACATAGGAAACCTCACCCCTAGAACTTATCTCTTGATTTTTGCGGCCTATTCTTCCGAAGCGAAAGCTTATCCTTTGTTCGATCCTCGAACAAACAAGGTAAACATTAGAAGGGATGTTATCTTTGATAAGAGGGACAAAGTAACCCTCTAAATTGAACTCTTCGTCCTCACCAACACTCACATCATTTGAAATCGTGCCTACTAAACCGGGTCTATTAGCCCACTCCTAACCTTCCTCCAAATACTTTAGCTCCCAAGCCTCCACAAGACCCGTTATCTTACTAGTACCAATGGACCTTGTGGGATTCGGGGATCCTTCCACCCAATCTCACTCCGAAGGGCCCTAGAATATTTGCTCGACTCGCCCCTCATGCTTCATATGCATCGCTTTTTACAACTGATTACATTGCACATTCTAAGCCGAACAATTAGCATGAGGCTCTCCAAGACCATCTATGGCATGAGGCCATGCAAAAGAAACTAGACAATATTAATTGAAATGAGACTTGAACCCTATTACAACATCCTAGTCACAATAAGGTCATCAAGATGAAGTTGATCTTTAGGACCAAGCTAAAGGCTAATGGTACTTTAGACAAATATAAGGCTCGCCTTTTAGTGCAAGGTTTCAAAAAAAAACATGGCATTGACTATGGCAAAACCTTCGCACCTACCACTTCGCTAACATCATTTCGTCTATTGGTTGTGCTCGTCACTCACCACAGTTGGCCGATCTATCAAATGGACGTCAAAAATGCCTTTTAAAATGGTTATTTGGAGGAGAAAGTCTATACCAAGTAGCCTCCCAACTTTTCTTCCGCTAATCAGACTGACAAGGTATTTCGCTTGCGGAATGCTCTTTATGAGCTAAAGCAAGAGCCGAGGTCTTGGTACCATAGAATGAACAAGTTCTTAAGAACTCATGGCTACCATTCTACCCCCCTTATGATCCAAATCTATATGTGCGCACCATTTTTTATGCTCATACTTATTGCTCTATTGTAGGGAAATTACTTCAGTTGATTCATACTAGCTCAGATCTTGCATTCTCAGTTAGTTTGCTTAGTCAGTATTTTAATGTACCTAGAATGTCTCATTGGGTTGCTCGTCTTTGTGTGTTAAGATATTTAAGGTGTACTTATAATTTTGGACTAACTTTCGGTCATGGATTATATTTGCAAGGATACATTAATTCTGACTGGGCAGGAGATCCTGACACCGCATTGTGTGGTGTGGACACTTATTAAAGTGTCAATGTAAGGTGTGTACACCTAGTGTCTTAGAAACTTAAAAGTAGTGATACTAGGCTCTAGAGTAAAATAAACCTAACTCTAGTTAGTTCGTGGAAGGCTGGTTAGGTCAACCCTTGACCTAAACATAAGTTGTACTTTCACTCTATCTTTCATTCTAGCAAGTACACTCTTCTCTTTTTGCTTCAACTCACTCTCTTTCTATCATTGTCTCTCCTCTCTCTCTCCATAGCTGGCTGCCATTTTCCAACATTTGGTATCAGAGCAACTCGTACGTGCGGATTCCGTTCAGGCACCATCAGCCGGTGCCATCCCGCCCAAGGTCCTACTGTTGCCTGATTGGTTCTCAGCTCGAGGAAGAGTTTTCAGCTGCTGTGAGGTGCTGCTGAAGTGGAGGAGGAGCTGTAGCTGAGCCGTCTCTTGTCTACTCCAAATCTGTCTATTTGCTCCAGATCTGTCCAGTTCAGCCATCAGCTCCAAACCTGTCCATTTGCTCCAGATCTGTCCAGCTCAGTCATCTGCTCCAGATCTGTCCAGCTCAGTCATCTGCTCCAGATCTGCTGTTTTCAGCCTGCGCACAACCCTGCACGCAGTCCAACATGCAGTCCCACACGCAGCCCTGCAAGCAGCCCGAGGAGCTGCTGTTTTGGAAGAGCTGCTGCTGTTTTCAGCTCTGCCCGCCATTTTCTCCATCCTGCCTGCCAATTTCTGCAAACCCTAAAAAGTGCAAAAACCCTAATTTTCAGATTTAGGGTTTTCTCAAAATTTCTGGAATTTCTAGACTGTTTCAGCCATCTCTTCTCGAATCTCAGCTCGTGCTGCCCAAAAGTTAGAGGCTTTTTCTAATTTTTGCTCTTGGAGTTCGAATTGACAACCAATTTGAAGAAATCTCTCAATTTCTTGGACATTCCCACCAAAAATTTGGGGCTTTTGTCCGATTAGAGGCCCTTTGCGCAAATTGTTACCAAACTCATAGACATTGCGCAATTTCTTCCACATTGGCTCAAGAAAATTTGGGGCTTTTCAGTTTTGTAGATCCGGCACGCATCACGAGGCAGATTTCAGCTGTTGTTCACTGCTAACACACATCCTAAGGCAACATTTTTGCAAAAATTCCAACTGTAAGAAGATACAAATTTATTCAATTTCTTTGAAATTTTGGATAGAAATTTGGGGCTTTGCGTGACACGCACTCCAAGGCAACCAACAAGTAGTACAGTAGCATTTAATTGCTGTTACAATCAGATTGGGCAAAGAATTTTGAAAAAATTCAATAAATTTTGATAAGAATCAACATTAAGTTGCTGTATTTTGTACTTTTGTGGACACACATTTCGAGGCGGGTGTGGTACAACAGTATAGTGCTGTACTTAACTGGCTAGGTGCTGATTTGGGTGGCATTGTACACACTTTGGCATTTGTGTGACAGTTTGGCACTTGTTTCTTAATCCCATGGGGAATTTTGATACTCTGAGGAGTATACTCTATACTTCAGCATTGAAGTATTTGGCTACAAATTTTTGTCTATCATTTACAACATGGCACGTCAGGGGAATAATGATCAAAGCAACATCCTTAGTGTCCTCACTCAGGAGGACAAACTTGATGGCTCAAACTACCCACTGTGGAGTTTTATGGTCCGTAACCTTCTTGTGGCGAAGGACTTGTGGGACTATGCTACATGTGATTTGCAGCGACCAGGAGGTCTTGCACCTCAGACACCTCAGCGTAACACTCCAGGACAGGTTGTTGGTGCTACTGGTAGTGGTATTGGTGCTCCTACTGCTACTGCTCCTCTTCTCCCTCCTACTGAGGATCAAAGGAAATGGGACTCAAAAGAGGCAAATACACTTTCTTTGATTGCCTTGTCCGTGAAAATGACAATTATTCCGCACATTCAGTCTTGTAAGACCTCAAAATCAGCATGGGGTGTACTTGAGCGTATGTTTGCAGCACGCAATGAGGCAAGGATATCCTATCTCTGCAGAGAGTTGGCCAATGTGACCATGGATGAAGGTGATAGCATGACAGAGCACCTTACTCACATATAGGATTTACATGAGCAGCTACTCAATGTTGATGAGATCGTTCAGGATGTTGAATTGGTAAACATCACACTGAACTCTCTTCCAGAGGCATATCTTGGTTTCCACACCTCTTTAATGTTGTCTTTGAGGGGGGGGGGGGGGAGCAGGCCCTTACATTTGTGGAGTTGGAAGGCCTCTTGCTGCAAAAGGAACAAACTCGAAAGAATGTGGCATTGCGTTCAGGTGATGTGGCTATGCTTTCCAAGTTCAAAAGCAAAGGAAAAGTCAAGCAAAATGTAAAAAATCAGCAAAAGGGTGATGCTGGACAGCCATCAAATAAGGTTGTCCAAGACACAGAAAAGACTAAAAGAAGGGGAAATGCCATTATTGCAAGAAGCCCGGTTACTATATCAATGAATGCAGAAAGAGATTGGCCAAAGACAAGAAAAAAACTCCGGTTTGGTTGTCCAAGAAACATCAGCCAGCAAATCTACTAATAATGATACTTCAGCCAACCTTGTAGAGAAGGACTATGCATTTTTCACATGCAGTTATAATTCTTCAATGGCTGATTCAACATTTAATGCTGTTGAAACGCAGCAAACATGGTATTTTGATAGTGGGGAGTCAAAGCAAATCACTTCCAGAAAGTGTTTGTTTACCTCTTTGCATTCAGCCCCTGCTGGGAAGCGTGTTACATGTGAGAACAACAGTTATGATGTATGTGGCATTGGGACAGTCACTATTACTGCTACAGATGGTTGTGATTTCATGCTTCTAGATGTCTTGTTTGTACCTGGCATTACAAAGAACTTGTTGTCTATCTCTGCTTTTAATAAGCACGGCTTTCAAGTCATCTTTGAGGATGACAAATGCATTGTTAGAGACAGAGAGATGGATTATGCACTTAGGCTGTCTAACACCTTGTATAAGGGTCTATTTTTGTTGGATACATATGACAGACAGACTCACAATGCTTTAGCAGTCACTACTCTTTCGCTCGCTATGCAAAATGCGGAGCTATGGCATGGCTGCTATGGACACATGAGCTTTGGGAGTTTGATGACCCTTCAGAGGTGTCATACAGTACATGCATTGCCTCCACTAGAGACTCCACCTCCTCGTGCATGTGAGGGATGTATTTTGGGCAAGATGCATAGGTTTGCCTTCAAAAAGAATGGTGCAGTGCGTGTTCTCTGAAAAATGCAGCTTATTTACTCTGATATTTGTGGTCCCATGAGGATACGTGCACTTGGAGGTCATCAGTACTTTGTTACATTTATTGATGACTACTCTCGGTATACATGGGTGTATGGACTGAAGGTAAAATCCGATGTGTTCATGCATTTCAAACATCTTGTTGCAAAGCTTGAAGCTGCAACTAACTTAAAAGTGCAAACACTTCGCACAGATAGAGGGGGGGAGTACATATCTCGTGGTTTTGAGACATATTTGCTTGATCATGGCATTACGCATCAAGCCACTGTTAGAATGACTCCTCAGCAAAATGGTGTTGCTGAAAGGAAGAATCAAACTCTTATCGAGATGACTCGTTGTATGCTAAAAACCAAGGGGCTTTTTTTTTTGCAAATAAAGTGTGGCTAATTATATTACTTCAGAAAAACCTTGAATACAAGGAAGTGCTCCTGCTCAACAGACTAGCTTGAGCTAATACAAAGTCACAGAAATATCAAATATACAGGCCTCTCAAGGCGGTCTAGGGGAAATAGGGGCAAAAAGCCATGGAGGGGGGATGTATCACCATTTGGCGTTGCCTACTTGCATCACGAAAAACAAGTCCAGACAGTCCCAAGTGTGCATGAAGTGAGGACGGAACTCCTGACGAGCTCGAGACTCGCCTTGCACCTGGTCCCATCGGTCACGAAGGGAGTGGATAATGGAGGTCCAAAGCTCTACCAAAGTCACCTGTACAAAAAGTTTCTCTCCTCCACAAACCTCCTGACACCGCGCCTTCCAAATATGCCATCCAGTGAGACTCCCTACGATCTCCCATACCTCAGAGCGGCCTGCTGTGGGCTCCAGTACCTGGCGGATGGATAAAGCCTCCAAGCCGGCTACTGCACAAGACCCAGCCTCAATAAGGAAGATCGTGTCATGCATCCCAACCTCATACAAAAGGTGATAACCTTGGTGTAAAGAAAAATACCCTAACACAAAAAAATAAGCAGAAACCGTACGACAAAGCACAGACCGATAAAAAGAACACAGTTAGGGTAGGGTTAGAGTAACTCGGAGACAATGAACACAGTGAATAATTGAAATGATTTGACTACTAATAATACGATGCTCATGCTGCAAATACACTATG
This sequence comes from Lygodium microphyllum, assembly GCF_053477565.2. Lineage (NCBI taxonomy): Eukaryota > Viridiplantae > Streptophyta > Polypodiopsida > Schizaeales > Lygodiaceae > Lygodium > Lygodium microphyllum. The sequence goes on from NC_141161.1 coordinate 129,068,636, forward strand.
CAGTGAATGAATATTGAACCTCGAATTCATGTATCTCTAGGATTAGGGCAAGGATAATGAGCTAGAGAGTGTGTCGTACTCTGAACGGATCCCGAATCGCAACGAGGCAGCCTCCGGATGTCGAACACCAGCAAACGCAGCAGTGAGAAGCTAGATCTGATGCAGACAGCAGTGAGGAGAGAAAAAGATTAAAAACGGAGCTTGTAGGAGAGAGAAAGACTAAAAACGCACGCAAGACAGCCTGCAGGAGAGAGAGAGACTAAAAACACAGGCATGACAGCCTATAGAAGAGAGAAAGACTAAAAACCGAGCTTGCAGGAGAGAGAAGGACTGAAAATGCAGGTAGGACAGCCTACAGGAGAGAGAAAGACTGCAGCGACTGCAGACAGGAGAGATAACTGTCAAGGCGGCAGCTGGAGGCTGCAAACGCAACAGTTTGCTGGCGTAACAGGCTGTACGACAGCAATGCAGATGAACAACAGTCAGTCGCCAAGCAAAAATAGCAGCAATCAGCGTGTGAAGGGCTCGAAACAAGTGCCAAACTGTAGGGAACAGTGATGGATAGCAAGGGCTGAGATGTTCTCCGTGACCAGGGTGTGGGCAGCAAGCTGGTAACACCTGAAACCTACAATAACGAGATTGTGAAAGAGTGGAGGGTTGGCTGTCAATTTATAGAAAATTAGGGTTCTAGATCCTCTCTCCACTTAACTTTCTCGATCCGCTCCCCGTTTTAGGGTTTTTGCTAAAATAAGCCTAAAATAAGCATGTTTTGGGGCTGTTTAGGTGGCTAAGTGCATTTCTTAGCACAAGACCCCCTCTCAGGCCTAAAATAGGGCGAGTAAAGTAGGCTAGCCTAAATTTTGATTTACCCCAAGGCGTCCCATCCCAAAGCAGCCAGGGCATCGAATAAAAGGTACACGTCCGTTGCCCAGTGTCTCTTCCTTACGGTTGGACCAAGAACTGGGAGCCATGCCCAAGGTAAAGAGGTAGCCGCCATGGGAACGCCGGGTATCAGAATCTCCTGCCCAATCAGAATCCGTGTACCCCTGCAAACATAAACCAGAACCATATATCAAGCCATAAGAAAAAGTACACTGCAAATAACACAACACACGAAGATATGCAATCCAATGTGACATTCTAGGTGCTGTGAAATACTGACTGAGTATGCTAACTGAGTAAGCTAAATCTGGCCTAGTGTAAATTAACCAAAGAAGTTTTCCTACAACAGAACGATAGGTGTATGCATCGAAGGGCTGTCCAAAGGTATCCTTCGACAGTGGACTATAGGATCAATAGGCGTGGCCACTGGTCATGTCTGATCCGAAGTGTACTGTTCCACAAGCTGAAGTGCGTACTTCTGCTATGACACAAAAATACATCCTCCAGAACGAACTACCTCCATCCCCAAAAAATAGGACAACAAACCAAGGTCTATCATTTCAAATGTAGCTTTAAGCTTAGCCTTAATTTCCGCTATGCCAGCAGAATCTGAACCTGTGATGAGTAAGTTATCAATATATAGCAGGATATAGCTAAGCCCCTCTGGAGTGGATCGAACATATAAGTTCGGGTCATAAGGGGTAGAATGGTATCCATGAGTCTGTAAGAACTCATTCATTCTATGGAACCAAGACCGCGGCGCTTGCTTCAGCCCATAAAGAGATTTCTGCAAGCGGAATACCGTATCCCTACGGTTCCCTGAGGGAGAGCCCGGTGGCTACTCCACATAGACTTCCTCCTCCAAGTATCCGTTCAAGAAGGCACTCTTGACATCCATCTAATGTATCGGCCAGCCGTGCTGAGCAGGAAGCACAAGTAGCAACCCGAAGGAAGTCAATCGTGCAGTAGGGGCAAAGGTCTCTTTATAATCAATGCCGTGCTTCTGTCGAAACCCTTGCACTACAAGGCGAGCCTTGTACTTGTTTAAAGTCCCATCAGCTTTTAGCTTTGTCCGAAAAATCCAATTTGTCCCGATGACTTTCTTATGGCTCGAACAATTCACCAATATCCAAATCTCCTTTCGGTCAATACTCTCTAGCTCCCTTTCCATGGCCTCTCGCCATTGAGGGTACTGAAGAGCCTCCTGCCAGGTTTTTGGCTCAGAATGCGCTATGTAATCAGCTGTAAACAACGATGCAAATGATGCCTGAGGAGCAAGCCGGGCAGGTCTTCTAGGTCCCTCCGGAGTGGAATCCGGTGGTAGGATCACCGAATCCCACATGGTCTGCTAGTACCAACGAGGAAACGGGTCTCGCGAAGGGGGCCTAGGAGGTGAACAAACTGCAAAAATGTCAAGAGCGGGAAGTAGACCAGGCTCAACAGGCACGATCTTTGATGATGTGGAAGAAGGAAGCGGATCGGAATCAAGTGCAGAAGACTTCACAATATCCCTCTCATTAAAGACGACATCCCACCTAACGATCACCTTGTTTGTCCGAGGATCGAACAAACGATAGGCTTTCGCTTCAAAGCAATATCCCAAAAAAATAAGGAGATCAACTCCAGCAGTAAGCTTTCCTATCTTGTCATCAGGGGTGTGTGTATACACACGATACCCGAAGACTCTGAAATACGAAATAACACGCCAAGATCCAAAAAATGCCTCATACGGGATCTTCTGAGAAAGAGCCGCAATCGGGCACCGGTTGAGGATGTACACCAAAGTGTTAACAGCCTCGACCCAAAGGCGCTCATGAAGCTCTGCTACAAACAGCATAGAGCGTGCCATTTCCAGGATTGTGCAGTTCCTACGCTCTACGACTCCATTCTGAGAGGGGGAGTTGATAGAGGTGAGCTGGCGAGAAATGCCATACTTTTGTAGAAACTCCGAAAACTCGTGAGAGATAAACTCACCACCGCTATCACTCCTTATGCACCCAACAACAACCAGTCTGGTTATGAACCAATAGCACCCAAGCAAAAAATATGTCAAAGTATCTGACTTATGCTTGAGGAAGTACACCCATATGTATCGAGAATGATCATCCACTATCAAAAAGAAGTACAGCATGCCGTTCAAAGCAGCAGTGGATGTTGGCCCACAAAGATCAACGTGAATCAATCTAAGAGGCTCCTCAGCTCTATGTGTAGACTGCTAAGAAAATGGGGTACGGTGCTTCTTCTTGAGCTGACAGGCTTTACACACATCTCGAGCTAGCTTCAGACGTGGAAGGCCCTCAACCAGCTCACCGAGTGACAACTCATAAAGTGAGTCATAACCAAGATGCCCTAAGCAAAAATGCCAAAGACGCTCATTGTGCATAGGCTCCTGAGATGTGGCTAAGGCCTGGAAGCTATGGAACACGGAGACTTTGGCGATCAGCTCGGTCAGAAAGTGTGTCATGTGGTATAGGCCATTAGGCTGTGCCTCACCGCGAGCAATCACTAAACAAGTCAGAGAGTCAAGGACCTTGACTGTGGTCGCTATAAAAAAACTTGCTCGCCCCAACCGGCAAAGCTACTGAACAGATAACAAGTTTACCCCAAGCTGAGGGACATGATATACATTGTCCAGCGAAGCCAGATCCGAACCCTAGTCAATGGAAAAACTAACGCAACCTTGAGCCTGAATCTTGACCAAGGAGCCATTTCCTACACGGCCCCGCTCGGCTGCAGGGGCTCACGTACGGAAAATGTCCTCTATAGGAGTCATGTGATGTATAGCTCCACTGTCCACAATCCAAACTGGAGCTGAAGTGCTCAGCTATGACGAGTGAGCCTCTACAATAACTTGATTTGGAGACAACTCACAGATGTGGATGAGACTCGCATCTGATATCTCCATGGAGACGATATGGGCCTCTGCAAACCAGTTAGACAAGCCGTCTGGAGTTGAGAACGTTGTCGACTGAGATGATTGTGCCGTGGAAGTGTGAGTCTGACCTTTAAACTACCCCTTGCCATCACCCTGCCTCCCCTGCTAGGGATTGCCCGACGGAGGGGCGGAGGTCTGAGACTTAGGTTTTGGTGTTGTGCCTCGTACCTTTGATTGACACTCCTCGTCAAAATGGCCAACCTTTTGACAATGTTAACAATACCTATTCTTTTTAGATGCATTCTGCCACCCAGATTTGAGTTGTGACTGGGAGTTTCTTTGAGAATCCCCAGATTGATTTAGCTTTTGAGTTTGATTTTGATTTTAAGTGGATGTTTGGTTTGGTTTGCCCTTCCCTTGTTGCCCTTCCTGAGAATGAGTAAGAAGAGCCCCCTCTGAAGAGAAATTCATATGAAACTGATCGAACAACCGTGTGTAACACAACAGTTGACACTCAAATTCAGAGAATGTAGGCATGGTACGCTTTGAAACTATTTCTTCCACAAAATTGAAGTATTTCTTGGAAAGTTTATTTAGGAACAATGTGACCTGATCGTCAGAGGACTTGGGAGTCCCTGTAGTGGAGAATTCAGTGAGAAGACGCCAATACTCAGTCGACTTGACTTTCAAGTCATCCTGGTCAGTGATTTTGAAAAGGTGAAATTCATGGTCAAGATTAATACGACACGTCCTATCTTGAGCCACATAGCGGTCAGTCAATTGTGCCCATCGCTCTAACACTAAGTCAAAATGCTGAAGCTGAGAATGAAACTCTGGCAATAAGCCTTGCATCAGCTCAACAATAGCAGAGGCATTCCTAGCCTTCCATGAGCGGACAACCTCGTATGGAACAAATGCGGGATCGGATTGGGGTTCCAACCCCTACACTAGATCCCATAGATTCTGTGAATCAAGGACATGTCTCATCAAATTCGACCAAGTAGTAAAGTTTAACCCATTAAAACGAGTCTTGTCATTAAATGCATTCTTCGCAGAAGATGAGCTAGAACCATGAGGTGTCGGGTGGGTGGAGTAAAATGATGGTGGGAAAGATGAAGGAGATGAGAGTGTCTTGTAAGAGTAAGAAGGAGGGGGAAGAGGTGGGTAGGCAGAAGTAAGCTTTGAGTGTCCAATGAGTGCTGATTGATGCGAAGGCATTGGAACATGAATGTTTTCATTAGGTGCCGGTGTAGGTGGAGGCACTGGGACACAGTAGCCTTGTCCAAAGTAAGGTGGGACACAGCATTATGACCAGAAGGTTCACTAGACAATGCCATGGAGGCAAACTGTGGAGGCAACTGATTCACACTCGAGAGAGACTGAGTGGGATACCCAGGCTGCAATGATCCCAAAAGTGTGTATGAGGTAGGTAAAACACCACCCAGGTGAAGGAAGGATGAGGTCCTAAAGCAAGTGCCTATGTTTTCATAACCCCCCGGAGTGATATGCGGTGCGACATGAGGTGTCTGAAATGAAAATGTAAATGTAAATGGTGTAAATGAAAGTGGTAAAGAAGCGGAAGAATGTGGTGGAATGGGTGGGTTTTGAAAGTGAGGTGTATGAGGTGTAGATTCTTTTTGTTCATTTTTATCATTTAAAGACTGAAAATGAAACTGTGAAGATGATGATACACCATGTAATGAAGTGAAAGAAACACCAAATTCAATCTCATTATATAAAGTAGACGGAAAAGAAGGAAGGACAGAAAAAGAGTTACCTTCTTATAATCCCCACAACGTATGTTAACATACAAGAATTCGTCCTCTAGAGGACCTTTTCCGTAGTCAACAGACTGGACTCTTTCTTCCACATGATCTCTACCAGTATATTGCAAAACAAAAGAGGTAAAAGAAGAAGGCACAAAAGACGAATCAAAAGTACATTGCATTGGAGAGAACGGAAGAGTCTAAAAAAATGGAACATACTCCGGATCTTGCTCTCCAAGAGCGGGGCCCATCCTTGATGGAGATTTCGACGGCCCTGCAACATCATCAGACTTACGCACAACATCTGAAGAGTGAAACCCATGCATACCTTCATTTAGAAGCTTTTCTTCAAAGGCAATCCTTCGATCGAGCTCCTCAATCTTCTTTTGTCGATAGGCTATGATCAGTTTATATTCCTCAAAGGTCAGGTTGCCTATCTTTTCTTCCATGTACTCGGATGTTTCTCCCACCATGTCGCAACTTTGTGGAGCAAGCTAATCAGCCCACTATCGCTCGGTTCTCGGCATAGACTGATCTGGAGACTGAATCGGTGTTAATGTATTCGAAGTTATTTGAGCCTACTATTGTTCTTGCTTCTTACGAAGAGCTTTCAGAATAAAGGCCTAGGTTTCTCAGAGAGTACCAGGCTCTGATACCATATAAAGAAAAATACCCTAACACAGAAACATAAACAGAAACCGTACGACAAAGCACAGACTGATAAAAAGAACACAGTTAGGGTTAGGGTTAGAGTAACTCAGAGACAATGAACACAGTGAATAAATGAAATAATATGACTACTAATAATACGATGCTCATGTAGCAAATGCCAAACACACTATGCAGTGAATGAATACTGAACCTCGAACTCCTGTATCTCTAGGATCACGGCAATGGTAATGAGCTGGAGAGTGTATCATACTCCGAACGGATCCCGAATCGCAGCAAGGCAGCCTCCGAATGTCGAACACCAGCAAATGCAATAGTGAGAAGCTGGATCTGATACAGACAAAAGTGAGGAGAGAGAAAGACTAAAAACGGAGCCTGCAGGACAGAGACAGACTAAAAACGCAGGTAGAGCAGCCTGTAGAAGAGAGAAAGACTAAAAACGGAGCTTGCAAGAGAGAGAAAGACTGAAAACGCAGGCAAGACAGCTTGGAGAGAAATACTAAAAACGAACCCTGCAGGAGAGAGAAAGACTAAAAACGCAGGCAGGATAGCCTGCAAGAGAGAGAAAGACTGTAGCAACTGCAAACAGGAGAGAGAAAACTGTCAGGGCGGCAACTGGAGCCTGCAATTGCAGAAGTTTGCTAGCGTGGCAAGCTATACGACAACAATCCAGATGAACAACAGTCAGTCGCCAAGCAGAAACAGCAGCAATCAACATGTGGAGGGCTGGAAACAGGCGCCAGATTGTAGGGAAGAGTGATGGACAGCCAGGGCTAAGATGTCCTCCATGACCACGGAATGGGCAGCAAGCTGGTAACACCTGACACCTGCAAAAATGAGATTGTGAAAGAGTGGAGGGCTGGCTAAGTGCATTTCTTAGTACAATACTTAGTTGACTGTCTGCCCAACAGAAAGCTCCCCATGAGATACATCCAAGGCTGGGTGCTATGCAGCCGAGGATGCAGCATGCTCCTCTTCACACTAGCTGCGCCACCTCACATGACCAGAGGCAGTGCTTTGGTATTTCCAGAAGGTGTTGTGTGCAATGTTTACATCCTCCATCCTTCTGCATCTAGGCTAACCAACTCCCTACCGCCAGGCCTCCATGTGCCACCAGCCATACGAAATATGATACCCTCCTCGGCCTCCAGTTGTCCCATAGGCGGCGCCAGAAAGTCCGTCGGAAAGCATCCGTGATGCTGTGCTCCGCCCAATACTTGCTACGCGACGACGCCTAGTCCATGTCCTCCTGTATCAGCACGTGTCTGCCAATCCTAGCTGTGTACTCCACGAACCTCGGTAGCTTCTTGGCGATCCTAGTGGCCGGCCATAGCCACTCTCCTAGATCCCACTCCAGCTCATCAAGTGGTCTGTCCTCCCAGATCCAAAGAGGCGCTACTTCCTGAGCTTCTCCCAGAAAACATAGAGGTCCAAACACCATGTCTTCCCTTGAAGGCCCACCACCCAAATCCTCCTTCACGAAAGGGCAGCTATCCCCTCATCCTGTTGCCCTCTATCAAGGATTAGACGCCCCCCTCCTGAAAGGTGAAGAAAGTCCCTTGCGGGGCGCCGCCCACTCTGTATGCCACCTATAGGGGGATACCTATCGGTGAAAACTTAGCGGCCCATACCTCCCTGAGCTCTACCAGCTCTCGTACCGGGGGGCCAAGCCACTCTTGAGGTATTGCCGCGTCAATCTCCCCCCTATCCCCTCCAGACCGCCTTGACAAGCTTATATATATGATGTATCTATGACTTTCACCAGCTCCAGCTTGGTCTATTGAGCAAAGCACTTGTTTGTATTCAGCTTTTTTCTGAAGTAATATAATTAGCCACACTAATTTTTAAATATTTAAAAAAAAAAAAAAACAAATCCTTGAAGATATGCTCAAAGCATATGTAAGTAAAAGGTAAACTAATTGGGAAGAGTATCTACCGATAGCAGAGTTTGCATATAATAGTGCCAAGCACTCTTCCACTGGATATAATCCATTTATGCTAATGTATGGGTTTCAGCCCAGAGCTCCTCATGTAGTAGGACTACATAAGGAAAAGGTTCAGGCAGCCAAGGACTTTTTGGAAAATATGAATAATATGTTAAAATTTGCTCAAGAAAATATTAAGAAAGCTCAAAATCAAGCAAGAGCTTATACAAATCCTCATCAAAGAGACATCTCCTTTGAGGAAGGAGAATTGGTCTATCTTAAGATGCCTGAACAAACTAAAACCATAAAAGTGGGACAATGTCCAAAGCTTTCGCCTAGGTATTGTGGTCATTTCACAATACTCAAGAGGGTGGGGAAAAAGGCTTACAAGCTCCAACTACCTGTTGGCAGTTAAACACATCCAGTTTTTCATGTATATAAGCTAAGAAAGAAGCTGGGTGATATAGATAATCTAATCTTAAATGATAATATTGAGGAGCTATTAGATGACCAATCTAATCCACATGAACCAGAAAGAATTTTAAATGTTCGTAACAGTTGAACAAGGAATACTATTTATCAAGAATATCTGGTCAAATGGAAAGATTGTTCAGAAGAAAGCTCAACATGGGAGTAAGTACTTTAAGGAAAAGATTTTCCAATTTACAGTTGGACCTTCCAAGTATCGTTTTCGAGGATGAAACCGATTCTTAAGGGGGAGAAAATGTTACATTTATGGTATAATACTTTGGGGAACAAGTGCGAAAGAAGACCGTCCAGGGGCCTTGGGCACCCGAATGGGGTCAAGGGGAGCCTAGGAAGTAAGTGAGTGCAAAAATAGTATAACTCACTTTAAGGAGACGGCTGGCGGGAGAGACACGGGGAGAGAGAAGTCTAGCCAACACTTCCTAGATTTGGCTAGGACGAGAAACAGAGAACAGTCTCTCGTGCTTTATGACAAAACTCAGGGGGGGACACTTATGAGAAGTCTCCCGCATCTATTACGGACTGGCATCAAAAGTAACTGCACTTAATATATTGCCTACAGTTGGATGTTGTCGCCACCTGCTGGCAGCTATCACCATCATCTTCTCTCTTCTCTCAATGTTGTGTTTTGGTTTTCTAGCTGTCACCCTCGCATTCTCTCACTACTGTATAGTGCATGTGCACCGCAGATTTTCTCTCTCCTCAAGTATCCACGTTTTTAGTCTCTCTCTCTCCTACACTGCGGTCTATATCAGATCCAACCTTGGTTGCATTTGCTGGTGTTCATCAACACTCGGAGACTACCTTTGTTGCGATTCAAGAGTCATTCAATGTATGACACACTACAGCTCATAACCTCAACCTTGATCCCAAAGATACAAGAGAGAGGTTCAGTATTCACTGCATAGTGAGTTTGTTGCATGAGCACTGTTTATTCATTATTCATTCACTTTATTATTCATTGTGTTCACTGTCTCTGAGTTACCCTAACCCAAACCGTAACTATGTTTTAAGTTTATCGATCTGTGCTTTGTCATACGATTGATTTCATGTTTTTTGCATTTAGAGCATTTTTTCACATGGTATCAAAGCTAGGTACTCTCTGAGAAACCTTGGCCTTTAATCAGAAAGCTCATTCGCGAAAGCAGGGACAACAGAAAGGTCAAATGACTTCAAGCACTTTCACAACAACGCTTCAATCTCCAAAGCCAAACATGGACAGAAACAATCAAGAGTGGGCCTCCCAACTTGCTACTGCCTAATTTGACATGGGTGGAGAACCATCGGACTACCATGGAATCCACAAACCATATCAAATTTCTACCGTTGTGTATCATCTCATCCTTATGCATAGGGTTTAGCAGGAGGTTAAAGGTAAGCCTGAGTTTTCTCCTCTAGATTCGGTGCACAGAACTAATGATCTTGTAGGACCCTCTAAATCTCCACTATGGACTGGTTATCTACAAGTGAAACCTCGCTTGAATTACAAATTACTTACACATTACTTTCTTTCTCCAATGTCAAATACAAACCCTATTATTTCAAATTCTATGCCAATTGATTTTGTATTTCTTGTTGGATCGGGAGATGCTCATCAAGAAGGAACTCTTCAAAACAAGCTTTGATTTGTGAGTAATGAGAAAGACAAGTATTTCTTCATCAACTCAAAACTAGGTAAGAAGCTAAAAGAAGTACTTATAAGTATTTCTACCCTTCCTTCTCCTTCAAATGATTTGATTTCTCATGGTCAATACGGAGTAGGTGCATTTAATGGACAAAGGGAATCTACGATGTTTCCCACAATAATATCCATTGTCGTAATGCTGCGTGTCCACCTTTGCGAACCACCTGAGGGAGGAGTTTTTCGCCAGGATTTTTGAACTCATTAGTCAGAGTCATTGGGAATTTATTTTTTGTTGTGTGTGTCTTTTTGTTTGCATTTTGCATGACGCACGAGCACATGTAGATAGACTAGGCACATTTTCTTCAGTGCATTCATAATTTTTATGAAAGAATCGTTTGATTGATTGCATTGCATGGATTTTAATTTGCATTTTTCAAACCACATGAATGATTGGACACAAAATTCTCTTCCAGAGCATATTCTTGATAGGGCATATTGCATGGAAGAATAAGTTCATATGAAGGGAATATCCGTTTTGAAGACTCAAGGATCAAAGAAAAAGGCCATAAGTTTTACATCGTCAGTGAAAATTCCTTGAAGAAAAATGTGAATATTCACAAGTATCTCTTTTCAGGGAGATTATCTTTGAAGAACAAGCTAGAAATTCGTATTTTGCAAGGGATTTGTTCATGGCCATTGGTGCACTTGTTCGACTCAGAAACTTGTTTCACTCTCCCAATGTAGTCAATGATACAAGTTACAACAAGACTCTGTAGTCACCTATGGCCTGTTCCTATGAGCTTACATGCTGGAGCTGTAGTCAGAATCTTGTCTAAAGCATCTTTGTCATTGCAAACAAAAGATCCTAGCTCGTCCATACTGCGACTGGGAGCTATCAAATACATTGAAAATGTTGGGAGTTTCCTTCCATTTGGAAGATCAGCTTTTTCATCAGTTGCATTTTTTAAACTAATTCAGACAAAGATGTCTTTTCTCGCAGCTTTATCTCAAAGATTCTTATTCAACTTAAACCACTCAAGGGGATTTCACATACAACCTCATCAGAGATTCGTCAGCTCAGGAGATGCAGAGGATAGCAGACCTATTGATGTCATGGTTATCATTTTGAAATGTGTTGACATTTTTAGAGAGATTGTGGCTAGAGAAGTAATTTATCCTCTTTTTTTTGCAAATGAAGTGGGCTAATTATATTACTTCAGAAAAAAACTGAATACGAAGAAGTGCTCATGCTCAACAGACTAGCTAGAGCTGATGCAGGGTCACAGATAAATCAAGTATACAAGCCTCTCAAGGAGGTCTAGAGGAGATGGGGGCAAGAAGCCATGGAGAAGGGATGTATCGCCAACTGGGGTTGCCTACCTGCATCATGAAAAACAGGTCCTGGCCACCCCAAGTGCGCATGAAATGAAAACGAAGCTCCTAACGAGCTCGAGACTGGCCCTGCACCTGGTCCCTACAAAGGGAGTGGATGATGGAGGTTCAGAGCTCTACCAAAATCACCTATACTGAAAGTCTCTCCCCGCCAAAAACCTCCTAACACCGTGCCTTCTAGATGTGCTGTCCAGTAAGACTCCCTACGATCTCCCATACCTCAGAACGGTCTATTGTGGACTCTAGTACCTGGCGGATGGGTAGAGCCTCCAAACCGACCACTGTGCAAGACCCATCCTCAATGATGAAGATTGTGTCCTGCATCCTGGCCTCATACAAAAGGTGACGGCCTTGGCTAACAGCCTGCAAGCAGAAAGCTCCCCATAAGATACATCCTAGGCTATACGGCAAAGAATGCAACATGCTCCTCTCCACACGAGTTGCGTTGCCTCAACACGACCAAAGGCAGTGCTTTGGAGTTTCCAGAACCTGCTATGTATAGCATTTATAACCTCCATTCTTCTGCATCTAGGCTAACCAACTCCCCACCGCCAAGCCTCCATGTGCCAACAACCACAAGAAATATGAAAGCCTCCTCGGCCTCCAACTGTCCCATAGGCGGCGCCAAAAAGTCTGCCGAAAAGCATCCGTGATGCTGTGCTCCGCCCAATACTTGCTGCACGAAGGCGCCCTGTTCATGTCCTCCTGCATCAATACGTGTCTGCCAATCCTAGTTGTGTACTCCAGGAACCTCGGTGGCTTCTTGGAGGCCGCAGTGGCTGGCCATAACCACTCTCAAAAGGCGCCCACTCTAGCTCATCAAGTGGCTTGCCCTCCCAAATCCACAGGCGCCATTCCTAGAGCTCCTCCCAGAACACATAATGGTCCAGCAACATGACTTCCCTTGAAGGCCAACCACCCAAATCCTCCTCCACGAAAGGACACATAACCCCTCATCCTGCTGCCCTTTGTCAAGGACCAGACGCCCCCCCTCCTATATGGTGAAGAAAGCCCCATGTGGGGCACAACCCACTCTAACTGCCACCTATAGGGGGATGCCAGTTGGTGAAAACCTAGTGACCCATACCTCACCGGGCTCTACCGACTCTCATATCGGGGGGTCAAGCCACTCCTGAGGTATGGCTGTGTCGATCTCCCTTCTCCTCAACTCAACTCTTCTCTTGCAACCTAATGCCCGCTGCAACACCTCCTAGAAGTAATTTATCCTAAGAAGGCCAATCATATAGCTCAAGCTATTTTGTTCCCTGCCTATTTGTTCAAACCATTTTATCAAGGGCACATACAAATTTCTTCACTCCAGTCACCAAAGGAGGGACCTGAATGTGTGCAGAGTCAAAGATTTCTTCTTCATGATTCTTGTTTCTGTGCTAAGATGTTGGAGATATACATGTCATGCTGAAGATTACTTCGATCTTCTACAGCACAGAAAATGGGAAAGTGGTCATTGTGTAGCACTTCTAGGAGAATGTATCAAAGATGCCTGGAGTTGAAGTGGAGGGAAAAGACATTGATTTTCTGCACTCGACGCCTAAGAAGCTGTATGATTGGAACAACATTGTGCTAGATGCTTACTATCGCAATAAACAGAGCAGCTTGCAGTCAGTCTGCGAGTTGCTGAACCCCAGGATAATCGGTCGGTTAGAATTACTTCTTTTTTTAAACAATAGAGGACCAGTTTCTATAGTCCTTTTCCATGGTTTTAGAGAAATATCAGTGAGCATGGGTGATTTGTAGAAATTCAAAAAGCGGGTTTGGGGCACCTTAAGATCCTTAAAGGCTGGCTGCACTTTTCAACCTAGCATATTGAAAGAATATGATATTGTTTTGGGTAAATGTACTTGGTATCCTCACATCACATAGGTAATCCACCAATTTATCCACTGATATGAATGCCTTATGCGCTGCCTGTGGAGGCCCACAGTCAGCTGCTGGTATCTTAGCGGTCCTGAAGGATTGCTAAAACTCTCTGAGATTCTCTAAGAACAATAGCAAGCAGACCGTGATATGGCTACGCTGGGGTTTACTGCCAGCTCATTCAGTTCTTTGTCAACAGACCTGAGCACCCAATTAAGGCTGAATGGTGTCGCACGTTTCGTGTCTTCCCCACCTCCTTTTGTCAAGATTAAACTCATCTTGCTCCACAGTTCCCTGCATAGGACCAGAGAAGGTTCCTGAAATTGGCCTAGAGAATGTACCACCCTTGGGGATGGGTTGTAGAGACAGGGAGGTGAATGAAACAGTGCTTTTAAATGCAGCATGGCGATCATCTGGAACATTGATGAAGGAGTGGAATTGATTGTGACAGACAGCCATATGTGGGGAGGTAGTATTGGCTCTGTACTTGGTTCTTTCCTCCAAATGGCAGAGACATCACATCTCTTGCGCGCTGCTTCGTGGGAACTCTATGGCAGTGCTCCAATGGTCCATGTGAGCTCTTTGATCTATATGACATCATGATTAAGCTTTTACGAAACGAAGAAAAGCTAAAAGCTTTAAAGGCTTTAATGCTTCTTTTGTGGGAAGAGAAAAGTTAAGGCTTAAAACACCTTAGTTTTATAGCCAAAAAACACATGTGAGAGGGAGTGGAGAAAAACTATAAAAGGGAGGACAATGAGGGTAAGAGGGACCATTAAAAAAATTGGAGAGAGATGGAGGCTTGAGGTTGAGCTTGTATCCCTCGCCTTCTTCGAAGATTGCCATCGAATTCAGGAGAGAAAGCTTGAGGTTGAGCTTTAAGCCCCTCGCCTACATTGAAGTTTCCGTCGCAAGTCTTTTATGAAGGTGGCTTGAGTTGAGCTTTAAGCTTCTCGCCTACTTTGAAGGTCGTCATCAAGTTTCATGGCGTGGCTTTTGAGTCGAGCTATGAGTTCCTTGACCTCTTCAAAATTCTCATCATCAAATTCTATGAGAGTGGCTTGAGTTCGAGCTTGATGCTCCTCATCTTCCTTAAAATTCTTCCCATAACTTTTGACATTCCACCTTCTTCTCTTCTCTCTCAATTGGAGAATTCAACCTTGCCTTTCCCAAAAAATCTTTTGATTATATCCGAAAGTCTTTTGAACCTGTATCTTGCCTATATCTTTAATCAAGAATTTTTTTTCTCATTAAACTTGAATCTAAATTCTTCTGGATAATTATTTTTCGTTGAGTTCTCCCATCGCAAAGTGTCCATATAGCGAGCGACTTTCACGAACCTCCGCGCAAATTCCATGCAACTTCTAGTGAACCCGACGTAAAAGCGTCGCTTCTGATCATCAAGATGGAAGACTCTTTGAATAATCCACCTACATCATCAACTCTTTCTTCCTTTTCGACCGATGAGATGAAGACTTTGCTACAAACTCTTTCTTCAATCATTATGATGCAAAATCAGCAAATGCAGTGATCTATGCAGCAACAGCAATAGCAGTAGTTACATCAACAGTAGTTGGATCAACAACGACTGTTGCATCAAGAACAAGAGAATACACATGGTGCAACCAAGGCGATCGGGGCTGTGGTTAGTGAGCGCAAATTATTTGATGGCCAGAATGTTTCAACCTACATTAAAGCCTTTGAAAGCTAGATGTGCTTCTTCGGAGTTCCATCCAACTAGAGCAACTATTTCTTACGGCTTGTCACGCCTGCTTTGCGGGTTAAAGTGACAATTTTGTTGGTGCAAGACTCTAACTGGGATGTTTTCAAGAAAGCGCTCAAAGATGAATATTTTCCGGAGAATTATGGTATTGCTACGTGAAAGACATTCAGAGAGTGGGTCTATCAGCCCAGCAAAGGACTTGATGCTTCTGAGTTGTTGCGGGAGTTTGAAGAGCGATACAACTAGTTGGATGCACTAGAGCAAAGAGCTTTGAACTCGGAGAAAGTAGAGTTATTCTTGCAAGTGGCTAATCCTACACTTTAGGATGAGTTGGGAGAGCTTCTTAAAGACTCTACGGAGCCTATGGGATTGAAGACGGATTGGCACAATGCTGTCAATACAGTCTCTACATTGACAAAGAGGCGGAGATAAAAGGCTCACTTGTAGAACGGCATGCAGTCACCATCAGTGATGTCTTCTCCTACCACGACCTCTCCTACTTCTCCTATTGCACCATCCACTACTTCTCCTATTTCTCATCATGTGTCTATGCCTATGCCTATGCCTATTCTTATTGCGATTGTTAGACCATCTGCAAAATCGACTATTGAAGATATGGTGGAGGAAATTTCAAGTAACTTAAAATCCCTACAAATTAAGATGACCAGAACGGAGCAGCAGCCACTTAGTCCAGCTTCAAATTCAGCCCCAACTTCTTCTACTCTTGCAAATTCTTCCAAGAATGATCGTGTTTGCCGTTGCATGTGGTGTGCTAGTCCAGATCATGAGCGGAAGGAACTGTCAAGATTTTGAAGAGGCGAAAAGGCTGAAGTTGGAAGTCTGGAATGACAAGATGATATGTTTTAGGGATACAGAGCAGCCGATTAAACCAAATTTCAGTAAGGGTGGTATGAAGAAATTGTTGGAGAAGTCTCTTTTGCGCTCTTATTATGTGATGCGAGAGGTAGCAAGAGAAGCTACTGCCTATGGTCTTCAGTTGGAGCAATTGCTGAGGGACAAATCTCCTTTATGGTCCTATGCACTACATGCAGAGAAGAAGGGAAAAGCTTCATCATCCGAACTTTCAGCCATAGGAGATGCAATCAGAAAAGGGACTGGATGGAATGATCAAGTTGATGTCTTTTTTATCTATGCTTATATGGCAATGCTTATATGGCAAAATCTCAAGAATTGGAAGCGCTTGTTGAGAAGAAGAGAAAAAGAGATAATGATCAACATGAAGGTTCGAAGAGGGTGACTAGGAGGAATGATCCAATTTCTCAGTCTTCTTCTTCAAGACCAAAGCAGAGTATGGCTGATGTTCAAAAGCCGAAAGTACAAGAAGATCAGAAAGCCCCGAAGACAAAGGATCCAAAGCCGAAAAAGCAACCTCAATTCAAGCTACTTTTCGATATTGAGACGACTACAGACTTAAAAAAGATACTTGAGGATCGGATTCTTAGCTACAAAATTGAATTCACTCTTAGAGAAGTCTTGGCGATCGCCAAAAGAGAATTTCATGATGTTATCATCGACACCATTAAAAGAAAACGACAGGTTATTGAAGAGCTAACACAGGATGTGATCCATCAAGAGACTTTAGTAGTTGCTGAGGATATTATCTATGGGTTGCAAATTGAGGAGATTACCGAGGAGTCTACAGATGGAGCTTTATGTATGCAGTCTGAGAAAACTCTTCAGCCTTTACTTCAACCCGTATAGTATGCAGAGAGTGATGGCACACCTATATTGGTGCCTCGTAGCCATTTTTCTTGTAGTCACTGGGATCGTGCAACTACGGAGACTGTAATCAAGCTTGGTGAGATAGAGACCCCTTGTGTTGCTCTTTTGAATCATGGCTCCGAGATTAATGTCATAGTGCATGGATTATATGATACTGGTAGGTGGCCAGTTGATGTAGATCATGGTTGGCGCATGCATACGACCATAACTATACTACCTTCAAAAAACAAGCAAAATAGTTTCACATACTACTAGAATAAATACCTTTGGATTACCTAAGGATATATTTGTGTACCAATCATTTGGAGAATATATGGAGAGACGAGAAATATAACGAATGAGCAAGCAAGACAAGCATAGCCAGCATACAAGAATAGGAAAAAATTGCCTTAGAAGACTACCATTTACAATGCCACGAGTATGGTGGATCGAGAGTCAACCACTCCAAGGGTGATCAAAAAGGGATAAATCACACACATGCATGTTTACATAAACAAAATGTCAATGCATGGAGTAATGCAAAGAAAGATGTAAGTTTTCATAGTGTATGTATGCAGAAAGGGATGGAACAATGTCACTTTAATGTCCTCGTAAAGGAAGTGTTTACTCGCCCAAGCGCCCTTTTACAATCGTATCATCCAGATAGTACGCACAAAGTTACAAATGCCCATAAGGTACAATACAAAATTAATAAATTTCCAAAAGGAGAAAACTATTAAGTATCATCACTATCACTATCAATAGCAGGAAAATGTCCCCTCTTAACTGGAAGAAGAAGTAAGGGAAAGCACCCTCTTCCCATCAATCTGAGGAAGTAGACAAGGGTGTATCCAAGCTCATCCATGGTAAAAGGTAGAACCAGTCTGTCGATCACCTTGGTCAAAATATCTACAAAATTATCATTGGATAACACAAACTCTAGGCAAATAGTACCTAGCTCAACCTACTCTCTGGTGAAGTGGAAGTGAACTGTCACATGCTATATTCAAGAAGTGAGGATCGGATTGCCCACAAGGACAATGGCACTCTAATTGTCGCAGTACAGAATTGTGGGCATCTCATAAGAAAACTGAAGTGTAGCCAACAAGTTCCTCAAATAAATGGCCTTTGTGGCACCATCGAAAAGAGTCTGATACTCTATCTCGACCATGAAAGCTACCACCATCTCCTGCTTACGACTGGTCCGAGATATGAGCGCCATGCTCAAGGTATAGAGCTAGCCACCATAGAAACGCCAAATGTCATAATCTCCTGCTCAATCAGAATCAATGTACCCGTGCAAGCATAAACCATTAGCATAAGTTGAGCCATAATTATAGGTATACATTATATATCTTAACACACAAAGACAAGCAATCCAATGAGACATTCTAGGTGCATTAAAATGCTAACTAAACGAACTAAGCATGCAAGATCTCACCTAGTATTAATTTCCAAAGTGTTGGGTTTTACTCACGCCTACACTCACACAAGAGTGTTGATGATTCACACGTAGGACACTCGGGCGGCACTTTTTACTCTCCTTAAGAGGAGGTTTTTTCTTTAGTCACATTATTTTTCATTTGTGTATTTATGTTACACAATTTAGTCATTTGTTGCACATTACACACATCTATGTGTGAACGCACTTCAAGCCACTTACACAACCCTAAAGTCTAAGGGTTGTACTTTGTACTTAGTTACACACTTTTGCAAACAATCAAATGTTGAACAGTGACCACACTCTTTCTCTACTGTCTGCACACTCTCCTAAGCTGAACTATTATCTGTTAACCCCAACACGAAGAAAGCAAAAGGAAGTGGAAAAGACGCAGGGCAAAGGCGGAAAAAAGGTAGCCCGACTAAAGAAAGAAAAGGAGAAAAGGCCAAAAGCGCAAGGGCAACCTTAAAAGTCCAAGGCAAAGGCAAAAGGGAAAAGGCGCATTTTAAAATAAAAAGGCGCACCCTGAAATCTTGTAAAAGAGCGCCGGGCTCTCACCCGTGCAATTTGTAAAGGTAGACGGGCAGTGGAAAGGAAGCTAGGAAGATAGAAGGACAATGGGAAAACGGACCTAGGCTATGGCCGGCCATGTAAAAAGGGGAAAAGGGGATGACCGCCCAAAAGGGATTTAGGATTTTGTATATAAAGTTGAAAAGTGAATGAGAAGCTCATTCTTGTGTGTGGCCAAAAGTAGCTCTCCTCTTCTTCTTCTTCTTGTTCTTGCTTGCTTGAGCTTGTGCTTGAGAGAGGGAGTGTGAGAGTGTGAGGAAGTGAGTGTGTGAGGGTGAGGGACCGACGAGGAGAAGCTCTCAATCTTCTCCTCTCTTCTTCTCTTCTCTTCTCTTCTCTTGTCTTGCTCGCGGTAATGGAGCTTGGAGCGTGGAGCTTGAGGATGGAGCTTGCTTGAAGCTTGCACTTGGATCGTGGAGCTACCGGAGTGCGCGGGAGAGGAGGTAACTCGAACGGCATCAAGGTAAGCTCACTACACCCGTAGATATGGATGGCGCGTCGGCTATGTGAGAGGTAGCCATTAGCGCTCGGCTTGGAACGCTTGAAACAATAAGCGGTCCGTGGGTCTTGGCGGTTGAGTGAAAGCTCCCACATTTTGGTTCCGTTGCCGGGACCAACGGATTCAAGCCTTGAGCGCTTGCGCGCTTCGAATCGAGCATCAAAGTAAGGGTTTCCCTGAACTGGTGCTTGAGATAGGTAGAAAGCGAGGGGGTTGAAGATGGTATTCGATCTCCTTGGCAAGTAGGTGTTTTGCTTTTTTGAGATTTATGTTATGAGATGGAGTAGCGTAGGTATTTACTTTGTGATTTGGATGTATTTAGGGTAGGAAAAAACAAAGAAAAAGAAAAAAAAAACAGACAAACAACAGGGTTTTCTGTTGCTATATAACAGGCTAAAATAGGGAAATAGGGACACAGATCCTTGGAGTGCCGTTCGATTCGAGCACCACAGTGGTTCCAGGCATGTCTGGCATTCCCTTGTAGTGTCCAGCATCTATCTGGAAGGCGCTGGACGATTCGGTGTAGTAGACGTCAGCCTAGAGGCATCGCGTGCAACTCGCAGGCCGTCGTCCGCACCGTCGGACCAGGCCGTCCGAGTCCCAAAATCGGACGTCCGATTTTGAGAATCGGACGTTCGGACAACCGTCCAATCGGACCAACCCGTCCGATTTTGGAAATCAGACCACTTGGACTTGGACGCTCGGACCACCGTCCGATCGGACCACTCGGACCAGTCAAAATCGGACCAGCCAGAATCGGACCAGTCCAGAATCGGACCGTCCGACTACTAGAATCGGACCACTTTTTCGATCCAATTCCCAAAATCGAACGTGACCAAAATCGGACCACTGGGCCGATCGGACCAACCCAAAATCGAATGTCCGATTCTGATAATCGGACTCCTGAAAATCGGACATCTGAGAATCGGACAAAAAAGTGTCAAAATCGGACAGGTATCTAGAACACAAATTTTGACACATCTAAACCCCGAGATTGACCCCAAAGGCTACCTAGAGCTAAAGGCACATGATAGATCCATCACTGGGCTAAAATTTAGAGCACTTAGTTCAAAATTTGGCTATAAACGGTCCTTCAAATTGCATATGGCTTTTACCGTAACGGCCTTGCGGGCCGGGGGGGACTGCCCCCCCCGGATCCCCGCAGAGGGGGCTCTGCCCCCTCTGCCCCCTCCGCACCTCCCCCGAGTAGGTTGGAGAGAAAACACGCGCCGTGACAAGCCTTTCAAATTGGACCCTAGTGAAGTAATGGCTCTACGCCAGCATGGAGTCTCACTTGCAATAGAGCAACCAAAAGCCCATACCCAAACAGAGATAAACAGAGACCCTAGAACCTCAATGGGCCAATCTAGCCATCAAGGGTAATACGGCCACACCACGAGAACACAAAGACATTGTGTTCATACCATGTCTAGTCAGAGCGAAATGCAACATCAGCAAGCTGCAAATGCGAAGATGACTAGACATGACACTCTTGACAAGAGATGTACCTTGAATAGCACTGCACTGACGATCCAAGACAGTAGTGGAGAATCCACATCTGGTCGTGCAGTCGAGAACTCAAGGGCGTCTGTCAGAAGGCTTAAATTTACAAGCCAGGACCCGGAAGATGAAGACATAGTACCACCTACTTATCTTAGGGTCAAACTCACCGCAAAAAGAGAGCATACTATTGATGCTCTAATTGATGAAGGAGCAGATTTTAATATCTTGACATATGAATCATGGACCCTACTAGGCCAACCAGAGCTCACACTGACTAGTGCAACTCTTAGCCCTTATGGGGGACACCCACAAGCACTCATAGGGAAGTGCAAAATCCTTGCGACGATTGAAACGGAAAGCTTGCCTATCCTATTTCATGTTCCTCCAAAAAGTGCTAGCTGCAGGAAAGAAACCCTCCTGGGAAGACCCTTCAAAAGGGCGACCAAATGTGAGGCTGACTATGTAGCACAGAGGATACACCTGACACTACCAGGTGTGAGGATAGTCACAACCTTTAGCAAAGGTGACCTCATCGAACTTCGAGGGAAAGGCAAGGAAGGTGTTGACATAACAGCCAAGCCTGCTGACGAGAGCAAGGACTTGTTGGAAGAGTTAATACAAGCACAGGTCGAACATCGAGAACCAGTGAGTGAGGCCATGCCCAAAACAAGAAGGTCTAGTGATAATGCCAAGGACGGGCTTTGGACTTACAAATATCGTAGAAGACCTCAAAAGAAGCCCAAGCCTTATAGATGGAGGTGTCGATGGAAAGCTAGCACAACGCCACGATGGATATCCAAGGCGTTGCTACATGCTCAAGGGTATTATGCAAGCAACCGATGGATTTGGGTACCAAAATCTCCTGTTAGACCTCCTTTTTTGACTGAAGGCCAGGACGTCTTAAGAGCAAAGAAGCGTAGGAGGAGATCTAAACGAAAAACCAAGCCCCAAGTCAAAAACAGTGGAGTGACCGCCCTCATGGCCGAAATCAAGAAGCCAAACGGGACCAATCGGAGGGTTTTTGATTCCCCAAGAGGATAGCAAGCATCATAGGCACAACATTGCTCATGGCAAGGTTAAATGCTCAACAAAGCAAATAGCAAAATCATCTAACAGCCATGAGCAAATCTCCAAGCCAGTGTCAAAGCCACTTAGGAGTCCGAAGTCTCCTACACCCACTTCCCCTACACGGACACAGGAAGCACAACACTCGTCAGATGCGGCTATTCAATCCCAATCTCAACCTACATCAAGGCTTCCAAATGTCCAAGAGGCAGGACACGACACCGTCCGTGGCTCTCGGCCCAAGGGTATGCCTATGCAACCTAAGGTGGCTAGCTCAATTGATACTACTCGGCCTACACAAGGGAATGCTCTAAGAGCAACGACCACTTCTAATGGCCCTAAGGACTTGACACCGCAACCCAGCAAGGGTAGCCAGCCCGCTAAACCAGCTGCCCCTACTTCCAATCAGGGATCACACCAGTCACAGCCCTTGGCCGTGACAATGCCCCTTGTGGAACATGTCCTTAGAAGTTCACCTATGGAAGAAGTGTCGCAACCAACTTCCTCGAAAACTCCAGCACTTTCGGAGGGCCTAAAGCCTAGGCGGGATGAGTTAAACTCAAGGGAGTTGGCTGAAGAGCTAGACTCCCCGAAAAGGGAGGCAATTGTTCCCTCACAGCTTGGTAAGGCTATTCAGCAAGCCACGACTATGTCCCACAAGGACACACTAGAGAGAGAGAATGCTGAGGCCCAACCAAGCACGTCAACGGGTGGCCTAGTCCAGAATCCTGAATCGACGAGAGATGCACCTTCAAGAACCAGGAAACAAAGGAGAAAATAGCGAAAACAACAGCAATTGCAGGTGGTTGTGGACCCCAAGAACATTGAGACGAAGAGCACCGGAGAGCCGATGAATAAAGCATCGAGTCCACCCACCAATGAACCCATTAATGCCTCTCCTAATAGCGGTGAACCCTCAGACACATCCGTGTGCTCTGAAAAACCAAAGCAACCGTTGCCATCAACAGTTGCTTACAACACTCTATCCACTGACAATAGAACTCACATTGATCAATCAAGAGTGGATACAACGTTGTCACAACAGGGTGACCAATCTGTACCAGTCACATCCGAGGAGAACCATGAAAAAATAGCAGCAAAACCTCAGGAGAACCGTGAGAACCCTAAGAGCATAAGAAAACCTAGCGTTGACCAATCTTGTTCGTCTAGGCCTGAGCCCCCAGCCATGCTAAAGCCTAAGGAAGCTCTTAGAACTGTGCATGAGATAGCAACCGAGCAAGCCCTCGTTGAACATAGAAGTGTCGCAGAATGCTTAACTGAGTTGGAGGCTAAGCTCAAAGTGGTCGCGCGTGTCTACATCCTTGCGGACATGGGCACGATCCCCAAGGAGCAACTTGGAGATTACTTGACCTTTCCTCTATCGTGGGAAGAACAAGAACATCTTAACGGGCACTACGACAGGCTCCTGCATGAACAGATGCGACTCATCCCTGACGAGGAGGCTGACGAACTACGCTTAACCGTCACGTTCAATGAAGTGCTCTGTCGACCAAATCTCGTAGACATAGAGCTACTAAAGCGACTGTCAGCAGGCCAGAGTCAATTTGAGCGGCGTTGGTGCAAAAGCTGCGTCGTAATGGCCGAACTAGGAGCTCAGATCATGACGGTCTCAGAAGAGCGGTTGGCCAAATGGCGGTCTCAAAGAGACCCAACCTACGTGGCACCAACTTCCCTTCGAGTGCTCACTGACATTCGGGGTACGGACTTAGCTAAGACTAGGCTACTGGGCCCTTTGATTGATAAGGTTCTCACCGAAGAGGAGTTACATATTGCCAGTAGACTCGGTCAAGGTTCCGTACTACTCGACGTGGCAAAATATCTATCAGTATTAAGTCAGCTGCCACGAATACTAGATGCGTGTGCCATGCTCCGGTACAAACCCGAGTTCTACACTTGGTTCTTATCCTCGTGATGTGACATGGGTTAGATATGTATATAAATAAACAGTGATTTTTGTGTCACCTTGTATAAACAATATCAACACACAAGTAATGATAGTCAAGCGCAGGGAGAAGAGTTGGTTCTAACAGGCTAACCTCCTCAAGTCCTCTTCTCGTCACACATTTAAAAGCCGTGTGACCATTCCCACCCCAAGTAAAGGGCATGCAACCCACATTACCGCCATAGGAGGCCTTGACCAACAACACTGATGTTGTAGACAGGGTGCAGTCCCTTTCTATACACCTTCCCGTTTTGGTCTATCCTTCCGAGGATGTGCCCTATCCCACTCCATGACAACCAGTCCACACAACTTAGCATAAGCCAATATGGGCTAATGGCTGGAGGCAAAACGAACATCACCATGGGGGCTATCCCGTTATGACAAAACACTGCATGCCTCACCCCTCCCCTTCTTGTCACATGCGCTTGATAAACCACACTAAAATCCCTTCCATGCAAACAGTTGTATCCTATATCCAAGTCTAACCCTTGGATTGCGTCCTGCAAGTTTCCTTTGGCCAGTAGAATGCATGGAGAATCATGGGGATCTAGCATGCAAGGATGTTCTTCGCAGAAGGCGAGAGCATGTGGCACGCGCCCCTCCGCCGGAGCGCTATGTGCCCACCATCAAGAGGTATGCCAAGAAGCGAGGCCCTAAGCGACATTGCCCAGGGCGAAGGCCGAAGAATCCTCGAGTCAAGAAAGTCAAACGCGCAACAGGTGGCAGCACTAGTGGTGCGCACTCCCAGCTCCTGCTCGGGCCCCAGACGCTCAAAGGCAGAAAGGGCAGCTCGGGAAAAAGAAGAATTTAATGAATTATTTAAAGAAATACTGGAGACGGTAGCGAGCCGGGATTACACCATTCATATCCCAGCCAACATGTTCCCTGCTCACCCCCATGGGAGTCCCACACCAGCAGAGCCCCAATCACCCGGCCATCCAGACTCGCCCCGCCTCATACAAATCGAGTAGCCCATAATGCATAAGGGGCTTATCAAATGATAACTGGCCAGGACTTTTTGTTTTAAATGGTTGAGTGTTCCTGACTTGTTAAGTGTTGACATGTTCCTGACTTGTATGAACTTATCATATCTGCGTTTAATATATGCTACGCCTTTAGCAAAAGAAAAAGCTAATCAAGCGCAGGTGAGAAATATCTAGTCAACACCATAGAATTCAAATAAGTGATGTCTCCTTGCATTGCACTGGTTTATTATAGTTGCAGCATACACAATGCATATGCTCTCATGAAGAGACAAGTGGATGCAGGATAATACAGGTCCCTGTGCGAAAATGCTCAATGCCAATCACCGCAACACCCATAACCCCACAGCGAGCCGCGGCAAAGCCACGCTGCCGAAAGCACCCTCGCCAATCGCCCACATTGCCACGCCCCCTTTCTGGGTCAGGCTCTATAGTTGGCTCTTGGCAGTCGTTACCTCAATTGTACCCACATCGCATGTGCCGCAAGGAGGGTTGCAATATCTCCAGTGTATCTCCCCCTTTCGCCAACTGTTTCTCTAACAACGAGGCTAGGGCACCATCATCATTGTACTATTCATTTTCTGAGCCTTCGAAGCTTGACACTTTCCAACCCATTGAAAGGCTGATAGCCTCAACATATTGTAATGGTTGTACTCAAGCCAAAAAAAAAAAAAAAGAACAAGAAGAAGAAGAAGAAGAAAAGAAAAGAAAAGAAAAGAAAAAGAAGTGAATGGAAAAATAAGAAGCACCCACGATCACAACACAGCACCTAGGGGTCCTCAAATTAGGTACGTTTGGTGACCTTGGTCGACCGGCTTCGTCCCTAATCCCCTAGCCCCTTACACTCACCCACAATTGTTCAGGGCACATCAAGGGCAGGACATACCTGGGGAGCTTGTCTCGCCTAGGGTTAGACCTGTCACCCTGACCCACTTGCACAATTTTCTTTTCCACTCTGCCTTAGTACCATTGCAATCAATGGTGATAAGCACCGCACGATTGGCCATGAAAAGTACACCGTACTCATCAAGCAAGTCCAATAGTTTCCAGCTACTGAAAGTGCGGTGTCCTTGTGATCCATTATGCTACATCGTGCAGTCACAATGCAAAGGATGTCTCATATACCTTCACGTGTACTCCTTCTCCACATGGACAACTTTGCTTCATCCACGAATTGTTATGAGAAACTAGCCCACGGTCTTCTAACTATGTAATATCTAAGTATGCACGAGCAATCACATAATATTTGCACCAAAGTATATCCACAGTTTGGGTCCTCAAGTGCAGGACAATACTCTCAGCTTGCTTAAGAGTTCGACCTGTCTCACAAACTAATCAAATATGTCTTGTGCACGATAAAAAACTAGCACTTCCCCTTAGGGAGAGACCACACGAGAGGTTTTCAAATTGCAGATGTTGAAGACTCCAACAAAAGTGTCGTTCGATCTTCATCAACACCCAACTCTGAATGCTTATCCCTTACCATCCGACAAGCCCACAAATGATCATCATGTGAAGAATCCCCAAAAAACCAACACTTGTGCTGGCCATCAACGCACAACACAACATAGCCCTACCACCAACTCCAACAACCTTCCACCAGCCACCTTGACCACCAACAGGCCCCCAGGACCTTCTGCCACACCACCACCAACACTCCTCCACGGAAACCACAGGCGTCCTTGTCACCCACGTCTTCGGTGCATGCTACAGCCTGCTACCTACGACAGTGAGTGCCATGGGACTGGCACTCGTCTAGGAGGGGGGTAATGTTAACCCCAACACGAAGAAAGCAAAAGGAAGTGGAAAAGACGCAGAGCAAAGGCGGAAAAAAGGTAGCCCAACTAAAGAAAGAAAAGGAGAAATGGCCAAAAGCGCAAGGGCAACCTTAAAAGTCCAAGGCAAAGGCAAAAGGGGAAAGGCGCACCCTGAAATCTTGTAAAAGAGCGCCGGGCTCTCACCCGTGCAATTTATAAAGGTAGACGGGCGGTGGAAAGGAAGCTAGGAAGATAGAAGGACAATGGGAAAAAGGGCCTAGGCTATGGCCGGCCATGTAAAAAGGGGAAAAGGGGATGACCGCCCAAAAGGGATTTAGGGTTTTGTATATAAAGTTGAAAAGTGAATGAGAAGCTCATTCTTGTGTGTGGCCAAAAGTAGCTCTCCTCTTCTTCTTCTTCTTCTTCTTCTTGCTTGCTTGAGCTTGTGCTTGAGAGAGGGAGTGTGAGAGTGTGAGGGAGTGAGTGTGTGAGGGTGAGGGACCGAGGAGGAGAAGCTCTCCATCTTCTCCTCTCTTCTTCTCTTCTCTTCTCTTCTCGAGCAAGCAAGAAAAACTACAAACACGGCTTGGTATGCCAACATGCTAAACACAAGCTGTTGATGATGTGGCGGGCCTGCAAACAGCAAACACAAGTACAGCTAATTGGCAATGGCAGGCTGGCAATAGCAGATTTGTGTCAAACACAAACTGTCCAGTGATCAGTAACAATAAACACAACGATCCAAGCATTGACAAGCAGCTCAAATCAGTTGCCAATAAGACGAGAGAAGCTAGACAACAAGCACCAGGTGTAGACAGCAGCTCAAACTGAGATATTCTGCATAAATGGGGTGTGGACAGCAAAGAAGTGTGGATCTTCCCAAAATTGGGTTTGGCTTATGGGACACAAACACTCTCTATGAATGCATTTCTTTTTTAAATGAAAGTATGGTAATTTGAGTTTTGGGGCTGTAATAAAGAGCTAATCAGATTATAATGCATTTTTTAGCTCAACAACTTATAGCTAGGGCCTATTTGCCTATTGCTTTCACCATATCCAATGAATATCCACAAGTCACCCTCCAATGAGGAACATCCTCACCATCAAGGGGCCATGCCAATATTTTGCCTTGATTGCAAGTTCCAAACCTTTGTTAAAGCTCCCTTCAATCTGGCCATCTTTTGCCTTTTTCAGCTTGGCTATTAAGGAGGACATGTAACATTTACTCTTGCAATGTTGGAAGCAGTTGCACTTCAACAAGCATGTGATCCCTCACCTAAATCAGCCACAAATGCACTCAATGGCTGCAATTTCACCACATGCAATCTGCACAATATTTCTTTCACATGCTCAGGTAACTAACAACATTTCTCCATGCTATATGCTGTCAACCCTAGAGAATGTGCTTTGATTCATGATGGCCTCCATCCCAAGTATGTTGGCAAAATTAATGTGGATGTACGTTGTCCCTTTCCACATCTTAAGAATTATCACATAGTCCCATCTAAGACATCACTTCGTGTCATTTGTGAAAGTTAGACAACATTTGGGGAGTCTTATATGAAATAATTACCTCCATCAGCTTGTTTAAAATTCAAGACTCGAGACTTAGACTTCAGTTGTAGGCTTCAAAACATGAGATGTGAGGGAGACTTGAGACAGATATGGACTCTGAAATTTCAAAATTAAATATGAGAGCTCTTGCATCTAAATTTCTGAAATTCTAAGATTTTTAGAATTTTTTTTCCAACCTGTAAATTCTGCAGTGTTCTCAAGAGAGAAATGCACATTCTCAAATCTCCATGAAAGCCCTTTGCTTCAGCAAATGCCTACATTGCTTATCTAAATGTTTGCCTCAATGCACGGCAAATACCATTCAATGCCAACAGACACATACTTGAAATAATAAAGCAGCAGCACCTAGCCCACACTAGCCTAAAAATAATGATGGATGAGAATATTACTATCCACCAAGAAATGCATCTACATGACAAATGACAATGGTTATATCTACTAGTGTGAAAATAAAGTACAGGGCCATGATCTGATGGTTAAAATGACTACTCCAAATACATGTCATGAGCTGAGGGATCATTATTATCAGAATAACACTAGTTACTCTAGTAAGAAAGTTGAAGTACTTGTAATGCTCCTTGCTCTCCATGCAATTATAGTAAAGTTAAGTTCTTGTAATGCTTGTTGCTCTCTATACAATTATAGCAAAGCAATGTCACAATCCTTTTTTTGGCCTAATAAATAATTACTAGATTCATTACGAAATGCATTCCGATATTACAATTGAAGGAGATTCAACAATGTAACAAAATAAGACACCTAACAGTTCGATTAGGAACAAAAGCACTCCTTACACAAGAACATCACAAACAAGTAGGAGCATGGTAAACCACTCTATGGAAAAAGATATGAAAGTGTGTTTTTGTCTTGCAAATATTCTACAGAGATTACCTTTTCCTTGTAGTTGAGAATCTGCTACACAGACCATCCCTAAAGGGAATGAACGAAAATTTCTGGAACAAAATAACTGTCAATAATTGCATAGAAGCATTTTCCCATGCACAAGATATAAATAAAATGAACTTACTTAGACAAAACTGTTTGTGTAGATGGCAAGCATGGTGACCAAAGAAGGCCTCTTCCAAACTGTGTTGTAAGCAATGATTTGAAATAGAGATCTTTGTTGAAACAATCACCTTCAAAAATACCATTCTTCATGTCATCTTCCCACAACAAAATAG
Source organism: Lygodium microphyllum (assembly GCF_053477565.2). Lineage (NCBI taxonomy): Eukaryota > Viridiplantae > Streptophyta > Polypodiopsida > Schizaeales > Lygodiaceae > Lygodium > Lygodium microphyllum. The sequence continues at coordinate 129,098,112 of NC_141161.1, forward strand.
CTTCATCTGGAAGATTGATGTCTTTTATAGTATCACTCAAGATCTCACTCTGGCTAAGATTTCCAGTAACGTAGATTTGAAACTTAGAGTTTCCTGCATGTAATAACTATAAAATCAGATAAAAAGCAATATGAAGGCAAGTATTGTATTGATCAATAAAGCAAACTCTCTTTTATTCTAATGAATAGCAAAGGAAATGAAAAAGCTGTGCACATGATTGGCAGTTCTGGTCTAGACTGAAATCAATGATGCATGGAGTATTATATTCATAAAAATAATCACATAAAATTCCAAGCTTTTGTTGTTTAACATTTTCAACCTTTACTTTCAAATATCAGTTCTTTTTTGAAAATTTCAGCTTTCATTTAGGTTTTTCAAATAAGACTGTGTTTTGCCAAAGCCAAGACTCAAATACATCAAAACTCAATTTTCTGCTGCCCACTGATTTTCTGCAAATCCAGTTGCTCTGATCTCGGTATTTAGTCAAACTCCCTATGCATCTTGGCATTCAATTCGCTTCAGTTGAGGGGGTACAACAGTCCAAGTACGTTGGACAGTTACTTCACCATTTTCAGATGGGAGACTTGTTAGCCAATCTCTAAACATGGTCAGATTCAGACTTGAGGATGCAAGGGAACCATTCAATGCCTCTCCTTATCAGCCAACTGTTGGATGCTTATTGTACTTTGTGCAATACACAACCCAATTTTCAGTTTAGTGTCTACCAATTGGCATGTTTCACGCACAGCCCCCGCACAAAGCATTGGCAGACAGCCAAACGTGTCTTTAGATATCTCAAAGGCACATAAACATCACGACTCTTTTGTGATCGAGGACTTGTCTGCACTAGCATGCATTTATAGATAGTGATTGGGTTGGACATCCAACGAAAAACAGACAACAATGGTGATCTCCAACATCGAAGCTAAGTACAAGGCAAGTTTTACAACTATATTGGAATATGTATGATTTACACCCCTATTGGCCAATCTAAGTGCTTGACAATACTCATTCACTCCTATCTACAATGACAATCAAAGCATTGTGGCAATTGCAAAGAATCCAATGTTTCATGCTCATACAAAGCACATTGAGGTGACTTATCATTATGTCAAAAAAAGGATCCATATTGGAAAGATCAACCTAGTTCCTATATGTACACAAGATAACCTGGCAGATGCATTATGAAAGCTCTTCCTGTTGAGCTAAAAATGCATTAGCTTCACTTAAACAGCCCCAAAACATGCTTAATTAAGGAAGAAACCTTGTTTATTTAAAAAGAAAAGCATTCCTAGAGAGTGTCTATATCCCATAAGCAAAAACCCACTTGGGAGGGCCCAAACTTTCTATAAATAGATATGCTACCCTCCATTCAGCCTTAATCTCGTTTTTGTAAATTTCAAATATTTCAGCTTGCTGCCCACACCCTCAATGCGGAGGACGTCGCGATCTAAGCTGGCCATTGCTGTCTACAATAGTCTGGCGCCTATTTCTAGCCTACCACACACTGTTCAAAACTGATTTCAGCATGCTAACTACTACTACTGGTTTTTCTTGCGTTCTTAGTCTTTCTCTCTCCTGCAGCCTACATTTGTTGTTTTCTCTCCCCTACAGCCAGCAATTTTGGTCTTTCTCTCCCCTCATCTACGTTTTTAGTCTTTCTCTCTCCTACATTGCCGTTTGCATTAGATTCGGCCTTCTTTGGCTGCATTTGCTAGTGTTTGACATCCAGAGGCTGCCTTGCTACGATTCGGGATCCATTCGGAGTACGACACAGTCCCTAGCTCATTACCCTTGCCCTAATCCTGAGATACAAGAGTTCAAGGTACAGTATTCATTCACTACATAGTGTGTTTGCTTCATGAGCATTGTATATTCAATAGTCATATCATTTCATTCATTATTTGTATTCATTGTCTCTGAGTTATCATTGTGTTCTTCTATGAGTCTGTGCTTGTACGGTGTTATTTTTATTTCTCCGTAAGGGTATTTCTTCACATGGTATCAGAGCCAAGTTCTCTGAGAAAAACCTAGGCCTTGATCTAAAAGCTCTACACAAGAAGCAATAACAATAGAAGGTAGATTACTTCGAACACTACTTCCACACCACTTCTCGAATTCGAGCTAAATCCATTGAGGAATGAGTCGGAGTAGGCCTCACAATGGACTACCATGGAGTCCCACGACCTTACGAGATCACTGCAGCTGAGTATGATCTCATTTTGATGCATAGAGCCTAGTAGCAAATAGAAGGTAAGTCTGAAATGTATCCTTTAGATTTGATGCACCAAACTACTAACCATGCAGGAAGGGCGGAATCTCCACTTAGGACTTACTATCCACAAGTGCAAACTCGCATAGAGTACACTCCATTGCCTTTATAATTATTCTCTCTGGTGCCAAATATGTCTACCATTTCAGATTTTGTTAATGATGATTCCCCTTCTCCTATTGGTATGGATGATTTTCATGATGAAGGACGTATGTAAAAAATTTCCGGTTTATGAGGAATGAGGAAGACAAATATTTATTTATGAATCCAAGACTAGGTAAGCAGTTGAAACAAGAAACTATGAGTACTCCTTCCTCTTCTTTTCGTTCAAGCAATTTTGTTTTCAAAGGTTAAAAATAAAGTAGATGCATCATCATCATTTCAATTTAACGCATTTAATGAACAAAAGGAACCCATATTATTTCCCACATCTACACCTATCGCAAATCCATTCAATCTCCCTCCCATCCCACCCTCTTATTCCACTGCCACATCCTTTCAACCTCCATTAAGTGCATCGCACTTGTTGCATCTCATATAGGATCACATGTGTTTTCATTTACCATGTCAAGGGGTTCTTCAAACTTAGACACAGCAATTAGGACCTCATCTCTTCCTCAATTGGGTGATATTCCACCTTTTCCTTATACACTCCTGGGATCATTGCAACTTGGGTATCCCTCTCAGTCTCTCTGGAGTGTGGATCACTTGGTGCCACAGTTTGCCTCCATGGCAAAGAAAATCTATGGGTGGCAGCTGCGGCTTGCAAACATAGTAGTATGCTAACGTAGCAGGATGTAAAATAGTTGGATGACGAACAGTAGTAGTCCCCTAGCTAGAAACAGCAGCAAACTGATAATGGAGGCTTTGAAACAAGCACTAGATGATTGAAGGCTACAATGGACAGCTTGAACTACAATGTCCTTCGCGAATGGGATGTGGACAACAAGCTGAAAACACCTTAAACCTACAAAAACAAAATTAGGATTGAATGGAGGGTAGCATACCTATTCATAGAAAATTTAGACCCTCCCAAGCGGGTTTCTGCTTATGGGATACAGACACTCTCTAGAAACACTCTTTTTTTTAAATAAACAAGGTTTCTTCCTTAATTAAGCATGTTTTCGAGTTGTTTAAGTAAAGCTAACACATTTTTAGCTCAATATCCCCTGTCAAACCCAACAACGGTACCACAAGAAGTAGGCTAGCCAAGCCCTATTCTTTTTCGTTTATCTTTTATCCCAAGGCGTCCCACCCCTAAGCATCCGGAGCATCAGATAAAGAGTGCACATGTCGGCTGCCCATTGACCTACTAAGACTATAGAGGTGATAATTATCTTAGCAAGGGAGCCCAAGTGATCACCCCAAAGAGGACAAGGCATCAGACAAAGGGTACACCGCGGCTGCCCAGTGGCCTACCAAAAGGCAAATGGAATCAGCTATAGACCTTTTTTTTAGGGCTATGTAGTTTTGATAGATTTAACATTAAGCAAGGGTTTCAAGTCAATCTTCGTCCTATTGAGTATCCGTGTCCCAAACGGGAGAGTGATAAGGAATGGTAGATCCAAGATCTTCACAAAACAAGCATACTATGCCTACCATTGCTAGGTGTCAGTAAAGAAGAAAAATGGCTCAAGCGTGGGTGACACAAATATACCAAAAATATAAAGTAAGCAAGACAAGCTAGGGAGAACTATCTTGGAGACTGCCATATGCAATGCCACGAATATGAAAGATCCAAACTTGACCACTTCAAAAGACCGAAAATGGATAAATGCGTACAAATGCATGTTTACATAAACAAAATGCCAATGCATAGGGAGATACAAGATGTCATGCTCACACAAAATGCAATGCAATGATGCTACTTAGATAGTGCCCTCACAGGGGAATTATTCACTTGTCTAAGTGCCCTCTTACAATCATATCATCCTGATAGTGTGGATGAAGTTACAAATGTCCATAAGTACAATACAAAAGAATGAATGAATGTCTAAAAACTGTAAGCATTATCACTATCAAGAGAAATAGCCGCACCCTCTCAAATTGGAATGGAAAGCAAGAGGAGAACCCTCTCCCCATCAATTAGAAGAAGTAGGGAAGGGTGTACCCAAGCCAATCCTAGGTAGAAGATACTGAAGAACAGGCTGGTTGATCACTTTGGTCAAATGTCTACAGAATTATCTGATGAAGGCATAAACTCTAAACGGATAGTGCCTAGCTCAATCTGCTCTCTGGAAAAGTGAAAGTGGACTCCCACATGCCATATCCATGGTGTGATGATCGGATTGCCCGCAAGGACAATGACACTCTGGTTGTTGCAATAGACAATGGTAGGAGAGTCACAAGAAAAGTGAAGCGCCGTCGGTAAGCTCCTCAAGTAGATGGCCTCGATGGTACCATTGAAGAGAGCCCTATACTCAACCTTGACCGTGAAAGCCGCCATTATCCCTTGTTTATGAGCTAGACCAAGAAATGGAAGCCATGCCCAAGCTGAAGAGATTGGCACCATGGAAACGCCGGATGTCAGGATCTCCAGCCCAATCAGAATCAATGTATCCCTGCAAATATAAACCAGAACCATAAGTGAGGCCATAAGAACAAGTACACCATAAATAATGCAACACACGAAGACATGCAATCCAATGTGACATCCTAGGTGCTATGAAATACTGACTAAGAATCCTGACTGAGTAAGCTAGTTCTAGCCTAATATCAATTAACCAAAGAAGTTTCCCTACAACAGATCTATAGGTATATGCATCTCTGAAGTGAGATACGACAAGCCATGAGCCAAAGAATGCCTCGTACGAGGTTTTCTGAGGAATCGGACACCGATTGAGGATGTATATCATAGTATTAGCAGCATCAATCCAAAGGCGCTCAAGGAGCTCTACTACAAATAGCATAGAGCATGCCATTTTCATGAATGTCTGATTCCTACACTCTACAACTCCATTTTGAGAGGAAAAGTTGGTAGAGGTGAGCTAGCAAGAGACGCCATGCTACTGTAGAAACTCGGAAAACTCGTGGAAAATAAACTCGCCATCACTATTGCTCGTCATGCAACCAACACGACGACCAATCTGGTTATGAACTAGTAGCATCCAAGCAGAGAAATATGTGGAAGCATCGGACTTATGTTTGAGAAAATACACCCACATGTATCTCGAACAATCATCCACTATCAAAAAGAAGTACAACACGCCGTTCAAGGCGGCAGTGGATGTTGACCCACAAAGATCAACATGAATCAATCTAAGAGACGCCTCAGCTCTATGTGTAGACTATTGAGGGAATGGGGTATGATGCTACTTCCCAAGTTGACATGCTTTACAAGCATCTCGAGCTAGCTCTAGGTGAGAAAGGCCCTCAACCATCTTACCACGAGACAACTCATAAAGAGAGTCATAGCCAAGATACCCTAGACGGAAGTGCCAAAGATGCTCATTGTTCGTAGACTCCTGAGATGTGGCTAATGTCCGGAAGCAATAGAACACAAAGCCCTCAGCTATCAGCTTGATAAGAACATGGGTCATGTGGTATAGGCCATTAGGTTGTGCCTTATCGTGAGCAATCACCAAACCAGTCTGAGAGTTAAGAAACCTCGACTACAGTCGCTGTAAAGAAAATTACTCATCCCAACCCGCAAAGCTATTGAATAGATAACAAGTTCACCCCAAGCTAAGGGACATAGCATACATTGTCCAACAAAGTGAGATTGGGACCCTTGTCAATGGTGGTAAAATTGACATAACCTTGAGCCTAGATCTTGACCAAGGAGTTGTTTCCTACATGGACCCGCCCGACTACAAGGGTTTGGGTACAGAAGATATCCTCTATAGAAGTCATGTGATGTGTAGCTCCATTGTCCACAATCCAAACAGGTGCTAATGTGCTCAGTTGTGACAAGTGGACCTCTATGGTAACCTCGTCGGGAGGCAACTCACAAATATGGACGAGACTCGCATCGGGGATCTCTACAGAGACGATGTGGGCCTCTGCAGACAAGTCAAGCAAGCCTTTTGGAGTTAAAAACATTGTCAACTGAGATGGCTGACCGGTGGCAATGTGACTCTCACCTTTCCAATGTCCCTTGCCATCACCCTATCTCCCCTGAGGGGGTTGCTTGACTGAGGGGTGGAGGTCTGTGACTTGGGTTTTGGTGTTGTGCGTCTTTGATCAACACTCATCGTCAAAACCACTAGCCTTTTGACAATGTTGATAATATCTATTCATCTTAGATACATTCTACCACCCGGATTTAAGTTGAGACGGAGTTTCCTTGCAATTTTCCTACTTGTTTTTATTTTGATTTTGATTTTAATTTAAATTTTGATTTTATTTACCCTTTCCTTGCTGCCCCTTTTAAGAATGAGCAACAAGAGTCCCCTTTGAGGGATTATTCATATGAAATTGATCGAACAACCATGCATAACGCAATAGCTAACACTCAAATTCATAGAATGTGGGTAAATTCGACAAAGAAATCACTTGTTGCACAAAATTGAAGTATTTACATAGTAGCTTATTAAAAAACAATATGACCTAATCGTCAGAGGACTAAGGAATCCCTGTAGTGGAGAATTCGGCAAGGAGACGTCAATACTCAGCCAACTTGACTTTCAAGTTATCCCAATCAAAGATTTTGAAGTTCTGAAGCTTATGGTCAAGATTTATTCGACGGGTTTTATCCCGATCCACATAGTGATTAGTCAAATGTGCCTATCGCTCTGACGCTAAGTCAAAATGCTAAAGCTGCGAATGAAACTCAAGTAATAAGCCCTACATCAACTCAACAATAGTGGAGACATTTCTAGCCTTCCATGAGCAGATAACCTCGTATGGGACAAGTGCGGGATCGGGTTGGGATTCCAATCCCTGCACAAGATCCCATAGGTTCTAAGTCAAGGACATGTCTCATCAAGTTCGACCAAGTTGTGAAGTTTGGCCCGTTGAAACGAGTTTTGTCATTGAATGCATACTTAGTGGAAGATGAGGTAAAACCATGAGGTGTCACGAATGTGGGAGAAGATGGATGCGGAGAATAAGATGGTGGTGGTGGTGGCAATGGAAGTGACTGATAAGAAGGAGAAGGGGAAGAGGTGGATAGGCAGAAATAGACTGTGAGAGTGTCCACCAATGAGTGTCAATTGATACGGAGGCACTGAAACATACATGAATGTTGCCATAAGGAACCGATGGAGGTGGAGACACTGGGATATGTAAGCCATGTCCAAATGTCAGCTGGGACACACCATAATGACCAGAGGCTCCACTAGGTAATGCCATGGAGACAAACTGTGGCACCAACTAATCCACACTCCGGAGAGACTAGGGGAAATACCCAAGCTGCAATGATCCCAAAAGTATGTAAGGAAAAGGCGGAACATCACCCAACCGAGGAAGAGATGAGGTCCTAACTGCTGTGTCTAAGTTTGAAGAACCCCCTGACGCGGTAAATGAAAACACATGTGATCCTATATGAGATGCAACAAGTGCAATGCACTTAAAATGTGGCAGTGGAATAAGAGGGTGGCATGGGAGGGAGATTAAATGGATTTGCAATAGGTGTAGATATGGGAAATAATGTGGGTTCCTTTTGTCCATTAAATGTATTAAATTAAAATGATGATGATGCATCTACTTCATTTTTAACCTTTGAAAACAAAATTGCTTGAAGAAAAAGAAGAGGAAGGAGTACTCACAGTTTCTTGTTTCAACTGCTTACCTAGTCTTAAGTTCATAAAGAAATATTTGTCTTCCTCATTCCTCATAAACCGGAAATCGTTTTACATACGTCCTTCATCATGAAAATCATCCATACCAATAGAAGAAGGGGAATCAACATTAACAGAATCTGAAATGATAGACATATCTGGCACCAGAGAGAATAAGTATAAAGGCAATGGAGTGTACTCTATGCGAGTTTCCACTTGCGGATAGCAACCTAAGTGGAGATTCTGCCCTTTCTGCATGGTTAGTAGTTCGGTGCACCGAATCTAAAGGATAAATTTCAGGCTTACCTTCTATCTGCTACTAGGCTCTATGCATCAAAATGAGATCGTACTCAGCTGCAGTGATCTCGTAAGATCGTGGGACTCCACGGTAGTCCAATGTCTATCCTGCCACGTCGGGAGCTTGTGAAGCAAGTTGTGGGGTCCACTCCGACTCATTCCTTGATGCATTTAGCTTGGATATGAGAAGTGGTATGAAAGTAGTGCTCGAAGTAATCTACCCTTCTATTGTTATTGCTTCTTGTGTAGAGCTTTCAAATCAAGGCCTAGGTTTCTCTCAAAGAACTCGGCTCTCATACCATATGAAGAAAATACCCTAACAAAGAAACACGAATAACACCGTACGACAAAACACAAACTGATAGAAAAACACACTTAGGGTTAGGGTAACTTAGAGACAATGAACACAGAGAATGAATGAAATGTTACGACTATTGAATATACAATGCTCATGCAACAAACACACTATGCACTGAATGAATACTATACCTTGAACTCCTGTATCTCAAGGATCAAGGTAGGGATAATAAGTTGGAGAGTGTGTCGTACTCCGAAAGGATCCCGAATCGCAACAAGGAAGCTTCCGGATGTTGAACACCAGCAAAAGCAACCAAGGAAGGCTTGATCTGATCCAAATGGCAGTACAAGAAAGAGAAAGACAAAAAACGTAAGTAAGGAGAGAAAACAGTAAACACTAGCTGTATGAGAGAGAAAACAGGAAACACTGATTGTATGAGAGAGAAAACAACAAACGCAAGCTGCAGAAGAGAGAAAATAACAAACGCAAATTGTAAGAGAAAAAATAGCAGCGACAAGCTAAGGAGATGGTGGCAACAGCAGCTGGAGGGGCGAGAAACTTTGAAGGGCGGCAACTAGGGCCTACAAACGCAATAGTATGCTGATGTAGCAAACTCTAGGACAGTTGGATGACAGATAGCAGTAGTCGCCTTACTAGAAACAATAACAAACTATGACAGAGAGCTAGAAACAGACGTTAGATGAGTGAACACTACAATGGACAGCTTCTATACCGCTTATTGTTCATTCCTAAAACCTAGCCAAAAATATAGTTTTTTCTTTTCTCAGAGACAAAACATCTTAAGGTAGCACTACCATAGCCTTTATTTACAATGGTGCTATCTAAAAACCTCTAAATTCTCTAGCAATAGATGGAATTGAATAATCTCTAATCATATCCTAATTATGTGGTTGATTAACACATACAATTAAAAGTTGAATGCTTTACAGCAAAGAAACCTGATGATCTCAATGTTGTAACCTTTGGAGCAAGGCTATGGAAAGGCTGGGAGATGAGAGAGAATGCTGAGGATAGAGAAAATTCAGACTTTCTTCGCGAAAAACTGAATAAAATTTGTCATTTACTACTGCTTCACTGTCTCAACAACTTGTAGATGCAAAGAACTGGAAAAAGTCAGTCATTTACTACTATTGCCCTAATTCAACAGCCTGTAGATGCTGTCACCTATTGTTGATTGGTCTTCTCCTGCCCTTGGTTGCCTCAGAAGGTCCTCCAATGGCTGCAAATCAGACCACCAACATCTCCTCCCTCTCTCTTGCAGGCTAAATCCACTCAAAATGACTCTCTCTGATCTCTAAAGACGTTTCTCAATCTTGCATGGGCATTTTTGACAAGTTGCAACCTTTTTCAGTCTTTAAATATTAAAAATTAATCTAATAATTATTTCAGTGCCCTAAAAAATAATCTGATTGGCCAATAATTAAATTGGCTAGGCAACTCCCATTCTGGAGTGTCTCTACATCATCTTTGACCATCATTAAACACCACTTCTCTAGTGTTACCAACTGACACTTATGACCAAATGAATAACCTAGGCCAACAACTAGCACCAGATACCACGAAGTATGTGTGCGGCATAACTTACATTAACTTTTTCCTTTGACATCTCGTGATTATCTCGAGTCCCAAGCTCGTAAATTTATTCTAACCTCAATTGCACCTCACATGTGTAACATTTACTTAACCATGTGGTTAAAAATTAATCCACATATTAAGTGAGATTTCAAAAATACATGTCCTCATGACATGGGCTCAATACCCTCAACTACCTTACAGCATATGAGAATAATAGTAAGCTACGTAAACCTCAAAACCAAACCTTTTAACAAGGTATCTCACCCTTCTAAACCTATGTATCGTCAAATCACTCGATGGAACCTTTACATTACCATATGCTCTTTGTACACTTGGTATCCTAATGGAAGAAATACCAAGCTCATTATCTAAACCATCTCATCCACTAGAGTATATATCAAAAAAATAAATGACTAGTAGATATGTCATTACCATCTAACACTTTCTTCTTCCCTTTGTCATTTCTTGCAACACTACTAATGCACCTAAAGATGTGAGGCTACTCTTTGGTCTTCCAAACCAAGGACTAACTACACATCTACTACTAAATGATGTCGTTAGTCTAAGGATCCATGGTTCTTACTTTTCTATTTACACATCAATATCATAATCATCATCACTATCCAATGCATCTCCACTAAATACATACCAACTACTCACCTCGTTAAAAATAACATCCTTGCTCACTCGAAATTCACGGATGACAATATTATAAAAACAATACTTTTTTAAGTAGAGTATCCAATAAGATACATTTTTTAGCCTTTGGATCTAGTTTCTTATTCAACTAATTAAGCACACGAACATACACAATACAATCAACACTTTTAAGTGTAATACATCAGGCATCCTTTTGTAAAGTATTCTTCAGGAGTATACTATGGATTGCAACTATCGAATCTTATTTATAATATACACAACCGTATAAACAACTTCAAACCAAAAATACTTAGCATATGCTTATGAGCCATCAATGCCTATGTAACTTCTATAATATGCCTATTTTTCCTTTCTATAATCCCATTTTGTTATGGTATATACCTACATGTAAACAACCCCTACATGAGACCTTAAACACTCACTAGCCTCATTAGAGAAAGAATCTCCTCCTCCATTTGACCTCAAACATTTAACTTTCAAGCATGTTTCTATTTTAACAACCATCTTGCAAGTTTTGAAGTAATCAAAAATTTCACTTTTTTTCTTCATGAAATACGTCCACAACTAGAACAATCATCAATAAATGTAACAAAATACTTGTTGCTACCAAGAGATATGTTCTACATAGACTCCCAAACGTTGTCGACCGTTTTTACGAAAATGCAAAATCCCTAGTGAAACTGTAGTTGGGTTTGATTTTTGATAGCTTAGATAATTGTGTGACAATTTGTGTTGTCCTTTCATAGTTGGATTTTCTAAGTTTGTCAGGCTTCGAATTTGTTTTTGTTGTTTTATTTGAATTTTTTTAGAGTGAAAACTTGATAGCCTTGGCCGAGTTTGGTAATTTTTTGGATAAGTTGGAGCTAGAGATTGCCGGTAGCTGCCGGACATTATAAAATAGGTATACTTTCTTACCGAGACTCTTGCACATCCCAAGGATTATGGGTTCATTTGCACTTCACGTTGCACTTATTTGATGCACTGCACTCGAGGGTCATCTCTTGGTCTTTTCAAATACTTCCATGCCACGGGTTGGGTTGAAACACATATTGCACCATAGTTGAGCACTAACACAACATGAGGCCGGCTACAGCTATATGCTATAAATCTTAGTTGCATGCGCACTTGAAAGAGTACCTCTTACTGAGCACGCACTGTTTCTTGCACGCACGAGAGTTGGGATATTCATCACTAAATTAGGAATCTCTAGTTGAGTGGAAAAGGTGGTTGGGTGAGTTGGAGGGTCACCGCTAGTTGTGAGATGGATTGCTTTCCTATTCACCATCTTAAGGACCATCATTTTTTTTAGCGACAGTAAGAATTTGGGTAGGTGCAACGGAGTATGACATTTCTTTTTGCCAACTGTTGAGAGGTGAGGTTAAGGATTAATTTTAATCAAGGAACCTTGTTTGCATTTTGCATGGCGCACGAGTACATCTAGATAGGCTAGACACAATTCTTCAATGTATTCATAATTTTCGTGTGAGCATCGATTGATTGGTTGCATATCATGGATCCTACATTGCATATTTTCTCAATTCATGAATGGATGGACATGATGTACATTTTTCAAAGCATTGTCTACTAGGTCACATTGCATAGCAAGAAGACAACTGGAGATTATTATCAAAAGAACATTGACAGGTGCTATGAAGGAGAAAAATTGGAGGATATGTCGATGACAAATTTAAGACATTAGGAAACATCAAAGTGCCTCGATATTATGAGATGGAGTTTACTATTGACATAGACTTATTGTTGTTATTGGTTATGTCAACAAAGGGAGATATGGGTCTTTATACACAAGGCTTAAACATTGAGGAAGTGTTATATGATAGAAGTCCAACAGAATTTGAAGAAATTCACACGCTCAAGGATGATCGTTATGGAGATGGAAATGTTTTCTCTCTTTATTACCTATACATACGATTCGAGAACTTTGAGAGGAAAAGTTGGTGCTGGAGTTACTTATGATTGGGAGTAGTTTAAATCATTTCATAGGTCCCAAAGACCTGCCGTTTGAATTTCGTGCTTTGGAAGTTTGTTTGGAGGCACCTTGTAGCTCCTTTGAATCAAAGACTGCATCTTTGGAACAAAAGACTTATCTAGCACTTGATAAGCAAACAAAATGGAGACATGGCAAAGATGTACATAACGGATAAGCTGATGGGTCAGCATTTGGACGGACATTCTTCATGGATGTCGACAAGATCATTTGATGTGGAAGGGGAAGTTATTGAAGTTTTACACGAAGGTTAGCCACATTTTGAGGGCCAACATTATGAGCTGATATGGCGGACATTGATGACAGCACAAGCGATGAAAGCAAATGTCGTTAATCGTGGCCAGCTCGACGTTCAGAATCGCAAGAAGGCAAGTCGATGATGCTATGTGGCGGCAACCTATTGTGACCCAAATGGCAGCCTGATTGGAGGCCGACAATGATGAAGGGCAGGATGTTGTGTTTTCGAAACGCAGAGAAGGCTTAATCAATAGCCTTAAAAGGCTATACATATTAAAAAGCCTTAAGGTTTTAATTTTGGAAAAAATGTTTAAGGTTTTTACCCTTAAGGAAAAGCTAAAGACATTAAAGCTTTATGCTTTGGAAAGCAAAACTCAATGTGTGACGTTAGGAAAACTATTGAGGGAGGCACAAGTGGTGCACTTGCCTTGCCCTACTCCTTCTAAGCTTCTTGTGTAAGAGGAGAGTGGAGGGTCGCACGTGTGCAAGTGGAGACTTGAGTACTCTTTGTAAAGATTTGGAACCTGGTTGATTGAAGTACCGAGTGTCGGCTCAAGGTTATTTCAAGGTATGATAATTTTGTGCAATTGGTTTTGTCTTCGAAGTTTGTGTTTTTTGAGCATTGTTTGGTCTATGTGATGCTCTACCTGGAATTAAGTTTTTAGTTGTTTTTTAGCTACACGAGGCATTGTGTGTTGTTTAGTTTCGTGTATGGCTTGTGGTGTTTGTCGAATATTTAAATATATTTTTTTGTGTTGTGCATCCAATAAAGTCAATAATTCTCGCCGACACTCCTTAATGTCTCGTTATCGGGTTGTGAGCGAGGCTTCCTCTCGATCACCACTCACGTAACAACGTCTAAATGCACAATATCAAGTATATTACTATTTACAATTTTGTTATGCGAAAAATGTCATCTCGCTTGCTTTACAAACTTTATGTAATCCTACAACTCCAAATGTAGACAATCCTCTAACCAACTCTTTGAGTTGCACTAACTGCAACCTTTACACATTTTCATGTCCAATACATTTATGTCATACTTAAAGGTCTACAACTATAAGTTTTCCTTTAGCATACATAGCAACATTCATGGTAGAGATTCTAACATCCAAAGTAAACATTCAACTAACTCTACTCCCTTTTTGCGATCAACCTGCACTTATTATTAAAGTCTTCCACAAAATAACCCTTTGCATTATTGAATCTAACCTGCAGCCCTTAGTCTACCATCTAATCAATAAACACTTGTGATAGATAGCATTTACAATACTGTTGAGCTAAGAAATGCACTCAACCACTTAAACAAGCCCAAAACAATTTATTTTATGCGTATTTTATACTTATTTTAGTTAAAACCCTAAAATGGGGCATGGATCAAGAGAGTTAAGTAGGGGCTCCCAAGCTTTTGTCAGAAGTGGTGCAGCAATGGAAGCGTAAAGAATATGCTGAAATAAATGCTGAAACACAAGACAGAAGAAAGAATGAACACAGTAGACAGATGAGAACTCAGATGTATGCTCGGGAAATGGAATCCATATCGAACACGAGACAGCAGCATACAATGGTGAGTCACTGGCTGCGTGGGCTCCTCAGCACCAGCTCCTCTCTCCCAGAAGGATCTCCACTGATGGCTGAAGCACCACAGACTGTGGAGGAGGAGCCCTATAAATAGCCACAAAAGTGGGGAGCATAAAATGCAAGTCGGTCAGCATTTAATGCTGGTCGGCCAGCAATAAATGCTAAAAATACATCATAAATGGCCACAAAAATGTGCCATCAAATACTGCATAAAATGCTACATAAAATGCCCAGCCTCTGCACACAGACTCACACCATGAGCTGACTCATATCTGCTAACACCCTCTCTCAGATCATGTGTGATCTGATACAATAAAATAGTACAATGATGGAGAATCATAAACTACACAACAAAGAAACACCAGAAGGACCATGGATGTCCAAGCGGTAAGTGGCCAGCCCACCACCAAGATGCCTCGGAGAGTATTTGATGTCGATGTCGATCATACCAACAACACCTGAAAATAGAGAAGACTCGTAGCAGCTCTCTGTGTAATGTCACCTATGTCACTCAGGACATACAAAGCCAATCTACCAAACATGTCTCTGAACATGTGACCATGGATTCCCCGCCTTTGGCCAAACCACCAAAGTGTCCCCTCATGTGAGCTCCAGACGAAAGCCTCTCGCTCTCTGTCAAGAAGAACAGCTCATCATGAACCCAGAAATCAACTCCAGTCTCTAGGATTTCACTGCCAGATACCGTCGATGCGTCAGGGACATCCCTCTCTGGATCCTGTGCATCTATATCAAAATATAGATGAGGCACTGCAGCCCCACCAACACCCGCTCACACTCCCTCTCTGGCACAAGAGAGTCGTGAGGGATGACCGCATCACCACCACTAGAAAGCAGCCGAGGAAGGGGCAACCAAGCCCTTCCCGCGATCCGAAGAAGAGGATCCCTTCCGCGCCTTGGACTTCCCCTTGGTCGGAGGATCGGAGTCGGAGTCTGATGAAGGAGAGGACTCATCGGTAGAGTCAGCATCCCGCTTCGTCTTCTGCTCCTTCTTCTTGGAAGCCGCTAACTTCTTGCAGTCCTTCCGTAAATGTCCCTTCTTGCCACAGTGGTAACACTGGCCTTTGACTTCTTCTTCCCGTCACCCCTCTCTGAAGCTACATAAGCCTCACCTCCATAATGTGCCGGAAGCCGCCCCTGTAATCTCAAGGATGCCTCATGCTCAAGAAGCATCGAGGTCATATGTGTAAAACTGACAGGAGTCGATGATGTCTGTGCCCGCAAAGCATTGGCCACTCCATCAAACTCCGAGGGGAGCTTGTAGAGGACCGTCCCGACAAGATGCACCTCGGGAAGAGCAGATTGCATGTGCCGAAGCTGGTCCTGTACCTGCGTAACACGAAGAAGAAAAGACTGAATAGTATCTTTCGGCTCAAACTTCATCTGCTGGAGCTGGCCATAAAGTGTGACGGCCCGCATGGTGGAAGGTGCCTCGTACATTTGCTGCAACTTCTGTCATACTTCAGGAGATGTCCTACAGGAGGTAACCGTCGGTAAGACCGCTTTTGAAATACACCGAAGCAACGCCGAGTGAGCACGGGCATCGTCTGAGTCCCATGTGAGCACCGCTTCCTCATGGTTGTCCTCATCAAAGTCTTCAGGAAGAGGAAAAGGACGGAGAGGTCGAGCAAGAGCTCCACAGACGATGTACCATAGCCGCTTCTGCACAAACCAAGCTTTCATGACAGCACTCCATGTGAGGTAATCAGGTCCATGTAACTTATCTTCACTTGAGGCGCACAGAGGGGCCATCTGGAGGAGGTAGAAAAGAGAAGTAGAAGAAAAGAAGGGCGTTTGGAGAGTGAGCACAGCCAAAACGCAACCAAAAACACCAAAAATAGTGAGTTCACATGCAATATAACCCAAAGGCTGACCAGAATAAGCCAAAAGCTGCTGCACAAAGTGAAAAAATCAGTCAAAAACTGCCAAAAACAGCAAAAACGGCCTGAATAATCAGAAAAACAAGCAAAAATAATGCTGTAAACAGCAAAACGCAGGCTGCAAACTGAATAAACAGGGGCTAAAAACTGTTGCCAGCAGTTTGATGAAGGAAACACGGGCAGCAAAGAGTGGAACAGCAGTAAACGCAAATCTGTCCAGAAAAACGCAAAACGCAAATGCTGAAACACTGTCGCAAGCAGCAAATCAGCAGTCGCCAGCAGGAAGGACAGCCGCCTGATCAGCAAGAAGGGTGTAAATCCTGAAATCAGCAAGAAAACACAGCACAAATAGGTTGCAGCCTGAAATCTGATACCATGTCAGAAGTGGTGCAGCAATGGAAGCGTAAAGAATATGCTGAAATAAATGCTGAAACACAAGACAGAAGAAAGAATGAACACAGTAGACAGATGAGAACTCAGATGTATGCTCGGGAAATGGAATCCATATCGAACACGAGACAGCAGCATACAATGGTGAGTCACTGGCTGCGTGGGCTCCTCAGCACCGGCTCCTCTCTCCCAGAAGGATCTCCACTGATGGCTGAAGCACCACAGACTGTGGAGGAGGAGCCCTATAAATAGCCACAAAAGTGGGGAGCATAAAATGCAAGTCGGCCAGCATTTAATGCTGGTCGGCCAGCAATAAATGCTAAAAATACATCATAAATGGCCACAAAAATGTGCCATCAAATACTGCATAAAATGCTACATAAAATGCCCAGCCTCTGCACACAGACTCACACCATGAGCTGACTCATATCTGCTAACAGCTTTCTATAAATAGGCAATCTATTCTCCACTCTTCCCATCTCATTTTTGCAGTTTTCAGGTCTTTCAGCTTATACCCCGAACACGGAGGACATTGCAATCCAAGCTGGCCATTGCTATCTACATCAATCTGACGCCTGTTTCCAACCTTTTCCATGCTGATTGGAGCTGATTACAGCCAAGTGAATACTGCTGAGTGGTGATGCTGCTATTGACGTCAGTCTACCACGTCATCATCCCTGCTAGTGACTACTGATTTGCTGCTGTACAAACAATTTTCTCTCTCCTCAAGCTATCGCTCTGCTGCATTTGGCAGTCTCTCACCTTAAGTAGCTGTAGCCCAGCCTGCACAAGCTGCATTTTGCTGTTTTATCTCTCCTCACTTTGTGTTTTCAGGTTTTCTCTCTCTTCACTCTGTGTTTGCAGATTTTCTCTCTCCTCAGCTTGCATTTGCTGCTACACACTGCCGTTTGCATCAAATCCAATACACCTGCTATTGTGTTTGCTGGTGTTCGACATCCGGAGACTGCCTTGCTACGTTTCAGGATCCGTTTAGTGTACGACACACTCTCCAACTCATTTCCCCTACCCTATCCTCGAGATACACGAGTTTGTGGTACAATATTCACTCTCTGCATAGTGTGTTTCCTGCATGAGCATTGTATATTTAGTACTCATTCACTTAATTATTCTATGTGTTCATTGTCTCTTAGTTACCCTAACCATAACTGTGTTCTGTGTTATCAGTTTGTGCTTTGGCATACAATTGATATTGTGTTTTCTGTGTCTAGAGCCTTTCTTCATATGGTATAAAAGTCAAGTTCTCTTTGAGAAACCTTGGACTTGATCGGAGAGCTCATCCGTAGAAGCAAGAACAATAGAAGGTTTAGATGACTTCGAACACCGACACACTGCTCTAGACTCCACAGCCAAGCATGTTAAGAAACGAGCAGGAGTAGACCTTCCATCTTGCCCTTGCAAGATCTAGAATGGATGGAGAGACATCGGACTACCATGGAGTCCATCGATCGTACGAGATTTCAGCCCTGCTGAGTATGATCTCATCCTTATGCATAGGGCTCAGCAGCAAATAGAAGGTAAGCCTGAGTTTCCTTCTTTAAATTCAGTGCACAGAACTATTGACCATGTAGGTATGACGAAATCTCCATTATGGGCTGGCCATCCCCAAGTGAAACCTGGTACGCAGATTACACACCACTTCCATCTTACTTCTTTTCTCCAATGCCAAGTATGGACAACCTCATTTCTAATTCTATGCAATCTGATTTCTCTAATCTGTTGGGGGTAAAGGCACATTTGCCTAGCCACCCGTGTATTGCTACATTGACAGTACCCGCGCCTACACAATGCATGTGATGGGCGCCCATCACTGTCACTTCTTTATTCTTTCAGTGACATTTAAATAAAGGGAAGACCGGTCACACATTGTGACTATTGGAGTTCCCACATTCTCTCTCTCTCTCTCTTTCTCTCTCTCTCTCTCTCTCTCTCTCTCTCTCTCTCTCTCTCTCCACCATAGCTCTTGCTCCCACTCATGCTTCCACTTCAGGGCTCACCTCCCTTTATAATCCTCATGGGATAGGAGATCCTCTTGAAGAAGGGTAATACATAACCTTTTTTGGTTTGGAAGTAATGAGAAACATAGATATTTCTTTGAAAACTCTAAACAAGGTAAGCGAAAGAAGCAAAAACTTGCAAGTATCCCTTCTCTTCCTTTTTCTTCAAATGATTTTGTTTCTCATGGTTATACAAGAGTAGATACATCTCATTTTTTTTGCATTTAATGGACAAAAGGAACCGATGATGTTTTCCACATCTTCACCCATCACAAATCCATTTGGGCTTGCACCCATCCCTCCCTCATCTTCTGCTGTATATTCCTCAGCCTCCATTAAGTGCACCAATGTTTCCACCCCACACCACATCAGGGGGTCCTTCATTAGGCACAGTTTTTAGAACTCCTTTCTTTTATTCGGGTGGTGTCTCTATGATAAAAGCTCATCCTCCCATGCACACACTTTCGAGTTTTCCCCCTCTAGGGCATCTTCAAGTGTGAATCATTTGATACCACAATTTGCCTCTATGGCTTTACCCAATGAACTGATTGATTGCTCTGTTATGTCCCATCCGACTCTTAGACAAGGCTACTGTGTCCCAGTGTCTCCACCTCCATATTCGACAACTTATAGAAACACTTTTGTTCCAATGTCTCCACAACAATCGGCACTCGTTAGACATCGGCAATCTATTTCTATCTACCCTACTTCTTATCCCCCTCCTTATCCTCCCTCATCTTATCCATCACCACTTACACTTATCCACCTCCACCGACACCTCATGGTTATAACTCCTCACCTGCCAAGAATTCATTCAATAACAAGACTCATTTCAACGGGTCCAACTATACCACTTGGTCTAATTTGATGAGGTATGTCTTAGACTCCCAAAACCTATGGGATCTTGTGCATGGATTGAAACCCCAACCCGATCCTGCACTTGTTCCATATGAGGTCGTCCGCTCATGGAAGGCTTATAATGCCTCCACTATAGTTAAGCTAATGCAGTGTAAAAACTCAGATCTAGGGCATGGCTATGACAGAAGTTATGGAGGATGAAATATGAAGAATGAACTCATGAAGACATTGACACTGACAAGCCAAATTGTCACACAAGTGAATCAGGTTTCAAGATTGAGACTTGGACTCATAAACAGAATCTTGTGTGTTGACAGTGACAAGGACACTTTACTAGAAAGAAAAGAGTAATATCATTTCCACAGAAAAAGAGTGCAATTACAATGCTTTATAGGAATTGAGTGGTAGCACTTCTCCTACTATACATATGGGATTTTGATCCTGAGCCCTCACTGCTCCTTACAAAGGGACTAAAGTAGGTGTGATTGCAAATATCTCAACACCCCTCCTCAATCACAACCAGAAGTACAAAGTGTGTGGAGACTTTAGTGAGAGCAACTCCTGCAAAGTGTGGGCATACCATAAACATGGCAAAACTTGTGTATTGACAATGACAAGGACACTTTACTGGAAAGAAAAGAGTAATATCATTTTCACAGAAAAAGAGTGCAAGTACAATGCTTTATAGGAATTGAGTGGTAGCACTTCTCCTACTATGCATATGGGATTCTAGTCCTAAGCCTTCACTGCTCCTTACAAAGGGACTGAAGTAGGTGTGATTGCAAATATCTCAACACCCCTCCTCAATCACAACTAGAAGTACAAAGTGTGTAGAAACTTTGATGAGAGTAACTCCTGCAAAGTGTGGGCTTCATTGAAGTTTACTGATTATTTGTCACTTCTATATAGATGGCAGCATTGACATCTATGGGATCTTCATCATCCTCAGCAGGTACTTCGTCAACAACTGGACGAAGTCGAAGTACTACTTGGTCATGGTGGGATGAGGTAGATGCAAGGGTGCCATTGAGAGGTGGAGGGGCTCGCCCTTGGAAATGCAAACTTTGCTCTTATGCTCGCACTAGTAGGGCTGATAAAGTGAGAGTCCATCTTCTACATGAGGAGGGGAAAGAGGTGTGTTTTTGCACCAATGTATCAATTGAGAAAAGGCAAGAGTTACTTGACCGCATAGCCAATTCTATGGGGAATTCACATGCCAGGAGAACGCCAAATATAGCAGTGGATCCAACAATATGGACTCCAAAGCCAGCAGGGCATGGTGCTTCATGTAGAAGACCACCAGGATTAATGGCTACGCAGCCTTCTCGTGGGCCATCAATGGCAACAGGTCGTGGTGTTAAACAGAGTTCATTGCACACTTCATGGGAACCAAAGAAAAAAGAGAAAACAGATGCAGCAGTGGCACGCTATTTTTACCATGACCATATTGCATTCAAATCAGCCAGGTCTCCTTATTTTTTAAATATGGTGACAAAGACTGCAGAGTATGGACCCACATATAAGCCCCCTTCATCAGAAACTATCACGACTACATTGCTTCAAAAGGAGAAAGTAGCCATAGAGATTGCAACAGCAAATATTCGCAATCAATGGGCAAAAAATGGAGTGACATTGATAGCAGATGGATGGAGTGACACACACCATAGGTCCATACATGGTGTTGTTGCATATTCTCGTGGAGATGTATACTTCATTGGTAGTCATGATGCTTCAGAGACTGGAAAGAGTGCAGATGTATTGACATCCGAGTGGTGCGAGGTAGTGCAGGCTGTTGGGGCAGAAAATGTAGTGCAGTTTGTGGCAGATAGTGAACCTACAAACAAGGCAGCAGGAAACATTTTAATGGCAATGTATCCACATATCACCTTTAGTCCATGCATAGCGCATTGCTTGAATAACTTATTGAAGGATATTGGAGACTTGCCATGGATTGCATCTCTTGTTGCGAAAGGCAACAAGATTATCACATTTATATGTAATCATCAGTACTTGCATGCTGAGTTTTGCAAGAGAAGTAACAAAGAACTTAAATACTCGGATACACGATTTGCATATAACTTTCTTATGCTTGGTCGATTGCACTATTGCAAAGATGCAATTAGGGAGCTATTTACTGGTGATGAGTATGAAAATTGGACTGGGGCTGCCATTACTACTGCTGTGTTATGTAATGTATATGTTTCGGATAGAGATTTTTGGGATGAGGTCAATCGCACCAACCAAAAGGTTGATCCTATTATGCACATATTGAGGCTTGCAGATGGCATGGATCCATGCATTGGGAAGATCTATGAAGGTATGGATCGCATGATTGAGAGGTTGGAGAGTTTGGAACCAAATGCAGATAGGTATGAGCAGATCAAGGAGCTATGCATCAGCAGATGGAATGAGTATGACTTTCCTATGCATGCTGCAGCATATGTGCTTGATCCTGAGTTTCAAGGAAAGATGCAAGAAAGAGACCTTGAGGTAGTCAAGGCTTGGAACACATTGCTTGCAAGGCTTTATCCTAGCTATGAAATGCAACGCAAAATTAAAAATCAGCTCTCTGTATATCGGCAAACATTAGGGATGTTTGATACAGACGATGCACTAGAGGACACGACAAATATTGGGGCTGCTTTATGGTGGGAGGATGTGACATTAATGTGACATTAAAAGTGACATTTAATGTAACGTTAAGGTCACAAATATTGAATGTGACATTAAAGTGACATTTAATGTGACATTAAGATAAATCTAGGGGAACATGCACGAGAATGACCGTCCGGGCTCTTGGGCGCCCGAACAGGGTTAAGGGGAGCCTAGAGAGTAAGAGAGTCCAAGAATAGTAGGACTCACCAAAAGTGGACGGCTGGCAGAGGAAACGGGGAGAGAGGAGCCAACACTTATCTAGGCGAGGTTGGGAGAAGAAACGGACTCTCGTGCTCACAGAGGAGAACTATTCTTCTTCAGGCTTCATCGTTTTCTATCTTTTCCTAAGTCATCTTTCATTGGTATCAGAGCTTATAGATTTAGCCGTGTGGATTCCTGGAGATCTTCAACGAGAGGGTAGTGACGGATTTTCAAGTGCCCCGCGATCCATTCAGTCGACAGTCGACGGACCCGTAAAGCCGTTGGTCAAACGTCAAGTACCCCGCTATCCATTCAGTCGACAGTCGACGGACCCGTAAAGCTGTTGGTCAAACGTTGGGTGACACGTCACGAAAAACTTGACGTGACGTGTAATTTTGGTCACGTAACGTATCGAAAGGGCAGCTACTTTTTCACGCCTGTCCGTGAACGCCGTAGGCTGATCGTGGGCCACCGAATCCTGGTCACGCCTGTCCGTGAATGCCCCTCCATGAACACACCAACGAAACACGCATTCTTCTCCTTTTCACGGGCTGAAGTTGAAGTTATTTTCTGATATGTGTTTGATCAGTCGACTGCGTGTTCGGAATTCTTCTTTTCAGCCTCGACTGTATTTATATCACAAGTACAAGTTCAGCAGAAAGCAAATTCAGGAAAGGGACATTGATGGCCTGCGTGATTATTAAAGAAGGGGACTGAATACTAGTCGTTTCTGCAAAGAAACTCCATTTCCTACGTAACCGATTTTGTTCGGGCGATAAAATTTATTCTTTACTCTTCGGGTTTATTTCCAAACCAGCAACAACTGTCTGTCATTAAAATCAGGGAAGTACTTTACTTTGTACGCAAATTTCTTATCTTTGCTTTCCAATTCCAGTGTATTAATGGCAGAAAAAGGGAAAGAAAGGGTAATGGAAAGCTCTAGTTCTGGGGACCAACCTATGGTAGATCCCCATGAACCAGAAATACAAGAAGAACAATGGGAAGAATTTTTTGCTACACGAGAGCAATTCGATGATCTTATTGCTCGTGTGCAAGCTCAGGGGGTTCAAATGGAATTTTTAACCCAAACACTCACTGAAATAAAATCTCAATTAACTTTATTGTTGGAAAGAGATAAAAATAAGATAGAAACCTCGAATGTCCCATCTTCATCGAAAGATTTAGATGTGACTATGTGAGATCCTAAGGAACCCCAACCTTACCATAAATTGAGGGATAATCCAGTTCTAAAGGATATGAAACCACCTCAATTTTACGGGGAGGAAAAAGATAGGAATAAAGACACAATCTTTAATTTCCTCCAAAAATGAGAAGATTTACATAAACTAAAAAATACCCCACCACATCTCCAAGCACTGGAGGCTAGTTTAACTTTGGGGCCCAAAGCATATAAGTGGTGGCGAACTTTAAAGGAGGCAAATAAAATACCTGAAACTTGGGCTCGATTTGAATCCGTCTTTTTGAAAGAATTCCTTCCTGAAAATGAAATGGAAAGAAATTGGGAAGATTGGGATTATGTCTGACAAAAGGGAAGACCCCTGCTGACATATCTGGAGGAATATCCTGAGATAATCCTCAAATTGGAAGGAATAGATGAATTCCAAAAAACAAGAGGATTCATTAGGGGACTAGATAAAACCTGTAAAAAGGAAGAAAAACGGAGTTTACCTAAGACGCTGGAAGAGGCAATTAAATTTGCATTAATTCATGAAGATAGTATGCGTCCAAGTACACTCACTAGTCTCAATGACACAGAGCCCAAGTCTAAGGAATTGAAAACCTCAAAATTTGTGGGCAAATTTAAAAGAAAAATGTCATTTTTTAAGGGCAAAAAACAACCTTTTGAAAAGAAACCATATATAAGACCAAAGTTAAGTCCTGATGACTTTGATAAGGCCAAAAAAGAAAAGTTGTGTTTCAATTGCCTATCCCCTAACCATGCTGCTTGGAATTGCCCTCAAAAGAAAAAGGGGGAAGACAAAGGAAAGGATAAGGACAAGGGCAAGGGCAAGGGAAAAGAAAAACAAATCCATGTAGTGCAGACCTTAGAATTAAAGGAGCATGAAAAGTACAAATCTTTAGAGGTCTTGCACATGGATGTACAACACAAGTGTTGTATGTCAACTTCTATGTGGCAGCCTATTTTTGGGCCACATGATTTACTTAGAGTACATGGATTGATAGCTGGAAAGAGAGTTAGAGTCATGATTGATGACTCTGCTACACATAATTTTATTAATTATGCACTTGTCAAAAAATTGAAACTTCCCCAACAAAAAAGTGGGCATCAATATGTTGTTCGTATGATGCAAGGCCAAGACAATAAAATATGGGATACAATGGTATCCAATTTGGAAATTGAGATTCAAGGATATAAAGATAAACTTGATTTCCAAATTATGAATATGGAAAGGGCGGATATTGCTCTAGAGAGGGAGTGGCTATGGGGATTGGAACCATCCTTAAAACGTAGTTATCACCATAATACACTAGAATTTGAAAGGGATGGTAAGACTTTTGTCATTCAAGGTAAACATGAAGTATCTGATAATCCTTTGCTGTGTTCTACTGAAGTTCAGAAGCTGATAAAAAAGAAAGTTTGTGAGATATATATGTTATGGTCTCTTCCTATACAGAATACTTTCACTTTCTGTAATATAAAGCAACAATTTTCTTATGTTTGTGAGTTGAATGTTAATAATGAATTAAGTAGTTTGTTAGATGATTTTAAAGATGTGTTTTCTTCTGATTTACCAAGTGGCCTTCCACCAGATAGGGGTGATATAAATCACCCAATTGACATAAATAAGGATACACACCCTATTTCTAAACCACCGTATAGGTTAAGTGAAACACAGCACCAAGAAGTTGAAAGACAAATTAAGGATTACCTTGATAAAGGGTTTATTCAACCCAGTAATTCACCTTGGGCTTCACCAATTTTATTGGTAAAGAAAAAAGATGGTTCTATGCGACTTTGTGTTGACTATAGAGCACTTAATAAAATAACGGTGAAGAATAAATTTCCTATGCCCAGAATGGAAGATCTTTTTGATCAATTACAAGGGGCAAAATTCTTCACAAAGATAGATTTAAGATCAGGTTATCACCAAGTAAGAATTAAGGCACAAGATGTTGCCAAGACAGCATTTCGTACTAGATACGGGCATTATGATTTTTTGGTGATGCCTTTTGGCCTCTCTTACGCATCAGCTACCTTTATGAAGCTGATGAATAGTGTTTTACGGCCCTATCTAGGACATTTTGTAGTAGTCTTCTTGGATGATATCTTGATCTTTAGTAAATCAAGAGAAGAACATTTGGAACACTTACGATTAGTATTCCAACTGTTAAGAATACATTCCCTTTATGTGAAGAAAACTAAATGTGAATTCTTTGCACAAGAGATCAAATATTTAGGGCATATTATCTCGAAAGAGGGAATCAACATGGATCCAGAAAAAGTAAGGGCAATCATTGAATGGCCATCTCCAAGGAACCTGGAAGAGCTGCAGATCTTCCTAGGTTTATCTAGATTTTATCGTAGATTCATTCGAGATTATGCCAAAATAGCTGTTCCAATGACTAACCAACTTAAAGGGAAAGGAAAAAGTTTTAATTAGGGAACAGACCAAAATGAAAGTTTTCAAAAACTTAAGGTAGCTATTGCTACAGCTCCAGTATTATTAATAGTGGATCCCAATAAACCGTTTGTGATTGAAGCTGATGCCAGTAATAAGGCGATAGGCGCGGTCTTATTACAAG
Organism: Lygodium microphyllum; assembly: GCF_053477565.2. Taxonomy (NCBI): domain Eukaryota; kingdom Viridiplantae; phylum Streptophyta; class Polypodiopsida; order Schizaeales; family Lygodiaceae; genus Lygodium; species Lygodium microphyllum. The sequence goes on from NC_141161.1 coordinate 129,124,581, forward strand.
AAGGTCGACCAGTTGCTTTTGAAAGCAAGAAATTAGACCGTGCAAAACAAAATTATTCTGTTTATGAGAGGGAGTTGTATGCAATAGTACATGCAATGAAGAAATGGAGGCACTATCTATACGGTGCCAAACTTTTGATTTTATCGGATCATGAAAGCATTAAGTGGCTTAATGATCAACCGGATTTACACAGGCGTAAAGCCAGATGAGCCGAACTCCTCCAAGAGTTCGACTATGAGATAAGATATAAAAAAGGAAAGTATAATATAGTAGCTGATGCACTCAGCAGAATGCCCATCATTAATGAATTGAGTTTTACTCGGTTCACTTCCAACTTGCTTGAATCTTTAAAAGAGAAATGCCAGGTTGATCCGGCATATTCCAACATATGGGAAGCAATAAAAAATGGGGATCCAAATGAAAGTGCTTCTACTGAGGAAGGAATATCTGAGGATGTTCAACAAGGAAATGGAGCATCAGGGGTTGCTCAAACTGGATTCAAGTGGAAGAATTTTACCATTGATAATGGTTATTTACTCTACAAGGGTAGGGTATGTGTCCCGAAAGATATAGAAATAAGGTGCCAGATACTCTTTGAGTGTCATGATACCCCTAGCGCGGGACATCCAGGAGTTAATAAGACTTATAGTCTTATTAAAAGGCAGTTCTATTGGCCTGGAATGAATAAGGACGTCCTTGACTATGTGGTCAAATGTAATAAATGCCAGGTTAATAAAGCTGAAAGATTGAAAATGGGAGGACTTCTTAATCCACTAGAGATTCCTTCGGAAAAATGGGAGAGTATCTCCATGGACTTTATTGTTGCTTTACCCAGAACACAGAGGGGGCACGACTCTGTATGGGTGATTGTGGATAGGTTAACCAAAATGGCTAGGTTTATTCCAACTTCAACTGATGTTAAAACACCAGAATTGGCTAGATTGTTCATAGAGAACATATACCGATTGTATGGCCTTCCGGCAAATATAGTTTCTGATCGGGATAGAAAATTTGATAGCCAATTTTGGCGTGCGGTATTTAGGAAATTGGATACTAAACTTAGCATGAGTACGGCAGATCATCCGCAAACAGATGGGCAAACTGAAAGGGTTAACCAAATCCACTTAGGGCATATTCAAGTAAAAGGCAAACTAATTGGGAAGAGTATTTACCGATAGCAGAGTTTGCATATAACAGTGCCAAGCACTCTTCCACTGGATATAGTCCATTTATGTTAATGTATGGGTTTCAGCCCAGAGCTCCTTTTGCAGTAGGACTGCATAAGGAAAAGGTTCAGGCAGCTAAAGACTTTTTGAAGGATATGAATAGTATGTTAAAATTTGCTCAAGAAAATATTAAAAAAGCTCAAAATCGAGCTAGAGCATATGTAGATCCTCACCGAAGAGACATCTCCTTTGAAGAAGGAGAATTGGTCTATCTTAAGGTGCCTGAACAAACTAAAATTATGAAAAAGAGACAATGTCCAAAGCTTTCACCAAGGTATTGTGGTCCTTTCATAATACTTAAAAAGGTGGGAGAATTGGCTTACAAGCTCCAAATACCTGCTGGTAGTAAAATACATCCAGTTTTTCATGTAAGTAAATTAAGGAAGAAGCTGGGTGATTTGGATAATCTAATCTTAAATGATGATATTGAGGAGCTATTCAATGACCAATCTAATTCACATGAACCAGAAAAAATATTAAATGTTCGTAATAGACGAACAAGGAATACTATTTATCAAGAATGTTTGGTTAAGTGGAAAGATTGTTCAGAAGAAAGCTCAACATGGGAGCGAGTAAGTACTTTAAAGAAAAGGTTTCCCGATTTACAGTTAGACCTTCCAAGTATCGTTTTCGAGGACGAAACCGATTCTTAAGGGAAAGAAAATGTGACATTAATGTGACATTAAAAGTGACATTTAATGTAACGTTAAGGTCACAAATATTGAATGTGACATTAAAGTGACATTTAATGTGACATTAAGGTAAATTTAGGGGAACATGCACGAGAATGACCGTCCGGGCTCTTGGGCGCCCGAACGGGGTTAAGGGGAGCCTAGAGAGTAAGAGAGTCCAAGAACAGTAGGACTCACCAAAAGTGGACGGCCAGCAAAGGAAACGGGGAGAGAGGAGTCAGCACTTATCTAGGCGAGGTTGGGAGGAGAAACGGACTCTCGTGCTCACAGAGGAGAACTATTCTTCTTTAGGCTTCATCGTTTTCTGTCTTTTCCTAAGTCATCTTTCATTAACGTTAAGGTCACAGAGGACTATGGGGCAGAAGCTCCAGAGTTGCAGAGTTTGACTATTCGTATTCTTAGCCAAACAATTAGCTCTTCTTGTTTAGAGCAACTATAGAGCTCATTCAATCACATTCACTCAAAGAAAAGAAATCGTCTTGATACAATGAAGACGAATGACCTAGTTTATGTGAGCTCCAATCTTCGCTTGCTAGCTCGTACATCAATTGCGAAGGCTGATTCTTTTATATGTTGGGAAAAAGATGATGATGATGATGATGATGATGATGATGGTGATGGTGATGGCCTTGATTGCCATACTAGCTCCACCACCAAAGAAACCTAAGAAGGGGAAGTGGTCCAAAGCAACATGGTGGTGTGGATGCAATGTCTGTTGAACTCGATGAAGCAGCTTCACCCAGTGCCCAGTGGCCCCAATAATAGGGACAAAGAGACCTCCTACTGTGGATGCAAAATCTAGAAAGGATCCAAAGAAGCCCAAGGTTGAAGCTTCCACAACATCCATGCCATTGGCCATACCAGAAACAACCAACTAAGATGAGTATGTGCAGGTTAGGCCAACATGAAAAGATGAAAGAAGATAGGAAGGCTGCCATGGCAGAGTTGGAGGTTGAAAAGGACGCATACACTACTTGCCAAACTGGAGAAGACAAAGCTGATAACTATCTATCAAAGGCAGGTAAATGACCTAAAGAAGGAATTAGAGGCAAGGAAGAAAATGAAGGCAGAGAAGAAAGAAGAAAGTGCAAAAAATCTACAAAAGGAAAAGGTAGAGGGAGAAATGGGGCTAGAAATGGACTTCTCGAGCCTCATATAGGGGCAAGAGGATATGGATGAGCAATTTAAACAACAAGATATAGTTCAGCAGGATGAGCATCCAGGCACAGTAGGTGTTAATTTCACAACTGGGTGTTTATCTACACTTTGTAATATACGTTTTTCTATTCGTAGCCAAACATAGTCATCAACTTTGAAATTCATGGCCTGTCTTTTCTTATTGGCTTGTTTTGTATATGATTGCTGAGCTTTGGCAATCATATCTTTAACTTCATCAAAAATAGTAGCGTGCATGTTAGCAATATCATCAGCAGTCTGAATTTTATTTGATAATGATACAACAAGTGTAGGCAATCTATATCCATAAATAACTTCAAATGGTGTTTTCTTTGTAGCTGTGTGTGGTGTATTATTATATGCAAATTGAAGTAAATATAGATGTGTATCCCATGTGTGTGGTTTTGAAATAGTGTAAGCACGTAAAAGATCTAAAATAGTACTGTTAGTAGCTTCTGTTTGACCATTTATTTCAGGATGAAATGTAGATGAGAAATCAATCTTTGTTCCTAAGTTAGCAAACAAAGTAATCCAAAAATTATTATAGAATCTAGAATCACGATCAGAAATAATAACTTTTGGTAAACCATGATTAATAAAAACAGTTTTAAAAAACAATTGAGTTGCTTGAGATACAGTTAAAGTTTTTTTGCATGGAATAAAATATGCTTGTTTGCTAAACCTGTCTACAACAGTCCAAATCATATCATGGTTAGCTTTAGTGTTAGGTAAACCAGTGATAAAATCCATAGAAATCTCTTCCCATGGTCGTAATGGAATAGATAGTGGCATCAGTAGACCATATTGTTTACCATGGTGTCTTTTCACTCGTTGACAAACTAAACATTCAGAAACAAAGTTAGATACATCAATATCCATATGTGGCCAATAAAAATCTTCAGTCAATGTACGTAAAGTAGATATAATACCTCTATGACCTTGATATGGAGGACAATGAATCTCATTCAAAACAAAAAATCTCTTTTTCATAAAACATAAATCTATTATTGTAAAACAGTGAATCAATAGAAATCCAATTATTTGCAACTAGTTTATTCCAATCAGCTTGAAAAGTAAGATCCTGATGATAAGTATCTTTCATAGGGGTAAGGAAATCAAATGATATCACAGAAATATTATGAATTGTCGGTCGTCTACTTAAAATATCGGCTACAACATTCTCTTTTCCAGGTTGATATTGTATAAGGGGATGAAAACTTTGAATGAAAGCTGCCCATTTAATATGTCGGTCAGATATTTGGGATTAACTAAGAAGATGTCTAATGCTTTGTTGATCAGTCTTGATCATAAACTCAGAACCCATTAAGTAATGTTTTCATTGACGTAAGGCTTGTACTACAGCTAGCAATTCTTTATCATATGTAGAATATTTAAGTTCGGATGGTTTCAATTTACAGCTAGAATAGGTTATGGGATGATTATCTTGCATAAGTACTTCTCATATTCCAAATCCGCTAGCATCAGTAACTACTAAAAAGAATGGTCTATTGAAATCAGGTAGTTGTAATACAGAAGCATGGGTTAATGCATGTTTCAATAAATCAAAATATTTTTGTTGATTATCAGACCAGTTATACACAATACCTTTCTTTAAAAGTTTTGTCAAAGGCAAAGCAAGTAATGAAAAATTTCGCATAAACTTTCTGTAAAAACTAACAAGACCTAGAAAAGAACGTAACTCATGCACATTTTTTTGTATAGGCCAATTTAAAATTGCTTTTATCTTTTTAGGGTCAACCTTAATACCTTCTGATGAAACAATATGTCTTAGATATTCAATTTCTATTTGGAAAAATTCACTCTTTTCTGGATTAGCATACAATTGATTATCTTTTAACAACTTGAAAACTAAAGACAGATATTCATAATGTACATTTTCATTTTTACTGAATACTAAAATATCATCAAAGAATACTATAACACAATGCTGATATTTCAGAAATATCCGATTCATCATACACTAAATGTAGCTGGTGCATTAGTTGGACCGAAAAGCATCATTAGAAATTCATAGTGTCCAAATTGTGTTCTAAATGCAGTTTTGAATATATTAGATGTATCCAATCTCACTTGATGATAACCAGATTTAAGATCTATCTTACTGAATATGGCAGAACCTTGTAGTTTATCCATAAGATCATCTATCCTAGGTATCGGATATCTATTCTTAATTGTCATTTTATTTAGGGCACGATAATCAATGCACATGCGATAAGTATTATTCTTCTTCTTTACTAATAAAACAGGTGTGTCAAATGGAGAACTACTAGGTCTAATTAATCCTCAGTTTAGCAATTCATCTACTTAATTTTGAATTTCTTTCTGTTCAATTTGGTTATGCCTATACGATGCTTTACATGGTGGTTGTGTACCAGGAATTAAATCTATTTTGTAATCTTCAAGACGTGAAGGTGGTAATCCAAGTGGTAAATCATCAGCAAAACAATCTTTAAATTGAGCAAGAAATTGTGTATGCGTAGGATGCATATATTTTTCTTTAGCTTGAAGTTCATTTACCCAAATTAAATAAGATTTACTACTTTTACGTAATGTACGTTTAACTCAAGTATGAGTCAGCAGTGGAAAATTATTGGAGGCGTGCATACCATGCAATGTGATTTGTTTTCCTTGAAAATAAATTTTAATTGAATGCGTAGAATAATCTATGTCAGGATTATACTGATGACGCTAAGGCATACCTAAGATAATATCACTAGACTGCAAAGGTACAACTAGGAAATTTTTTCGTTCAACGTATTCACCAATTTTAATTTCTAAGTTATGCATCTCTTGTGTCCCATTATATCTTGTGTCTAGGAATGCTGCTTTAATACAATAATGTGTAGAAACAATTTGTAATTTCAATTCTTTCACTAACTTTGCAGAAATAAAATCATGTGTGCTACCATCATCGTGCAAAATAATATTTTCTTTACCATGCACTAAACATTTCATTGTCAACAAAGAATGTGGAGTTGGCATACCTAGCAAAGTATCCGAAATAGTAACAATGTCGTCATCATCTTCCGTAAAATCACATTGCACCAAGATAATTGATATGGACATGTGGCTTTTTCGATTGACAATTGGCTGCTAGATGTCTAGGTTGATGGCATTTGTAACAAACTATGGGTTTGTCTTTAGATACATTGTTAATAATGGCAGGAAGTCTAGAAATATTAGGATTTGGCTGTGAGGATGGCTTAGGGTTTGAATTGGTATTTGATGGCAAAGCAGATGGTCGTGTCCAAGACTTACGGAATGAAGATGGAAGAAAACGACTTTGATTGAATCTTCTAAAATTTGAATTGAATTGCTTGGAACCATAGTTATCATTAGCTTGAAATTGTTGTGGACGCTTGTCTCTTCCGCGAATCTTGTCTTCAGTATCATGAGTCAAGGAAATTGCATCTTCAAGGCTTGTTGGCTTGAACATATTGACTTCAACATAGTAATGTCCAAGTAGGCCGGACATAAACTTACGTTTGTGAGTTGCTTCAGATACATCTTCGAGTATGCGGAGTTGCAATAGGGCATTCCAAAAACGTTCGGTGTATTGGGAAATAGGTTCATGATCTCTTTGCTGTAGAAGATCCCATTGCTTTATGGCTTTTTCATGGAATTGAGGAGGAAGGAAATTCTGCAAAAACTTCTTTTGGAAACTCTCCCACGTAGTGGGACAATCAATGCTCTTGTGAACCACAGTCCACCATAGAGATGCTCGATCGACTAAATGGTTAGTGACACATTTAATTTTGTCTTTCTCAGCATATGTCTCTTCATGAAAGTAATCATCAAACTGACTGATAAATGCAAGTACAGTCTTTCCATCTCGAGATCCATTGAAAGTACGAAATTTGAAGTTTCTTTTACTTATCTTTGTTTCTTTGAGGATGGATTGAGCTTCGAGCGTCGCATCGATGATACGTCGTATAAGATCTTCGGGTTGCGGTCCATCTTTGTCAGTGGTAGATCGTTACAAATTGGCCAATTGAACTTGTAAAGCTTGTCGGGCTCTTCATTCTTCATTAAGCTGCATCATAATTAAGTCCAATTTTTGTTCCATCGTTGGTTCGGGTAAATCACCTTCAGCCATAAAATCGTCCATGTTTTGTTCAGTCATCCTGCAAAATCCAAAAGACCTCACACTCTCGAAATCTTATTAGCGGGATGAGCATAGCTCAAAGTCGGGTATACAAGGCTTATATATTTTTATTTGGCTTTTATAGTCTTTGTCTTTTGCAATTGCGGGATTTGCGTATAATCTTCGTATGACTTGCGTATGAACTTCTGTGTTTGCTGAAACTGATTCAGCAAGTTTGGAAATAGGAACAGGGTCTTCCAGAAAGCAATAAATGAACTCTGTGCTTCTGCGTATGAACAGTCTTTATGGAAATAGTTGAAGTAAGTCTGTGGTGACTTGATTAACCTTTGTGACTTGCTGGAATTACAAGACTTGGAGGACTTGGAAGATTAGGGGAGCTTAAGTAATTAATACTAAATGAAATTTTTAAGGACGTCGGTATACTGGCAACGAAATCGGCGCCATTCAGAACCCACTCTTGCAGCCCGATGACAAATTTCGTATTTGAAGCTTTTTAAAGCTTCTTATTAAGCTCACTATTAAGCTTTTTAACCATTGACATTAAGCTTTTAGCTATGGAGTCTTATCTGTCAGTCTCGTTTTTTTTAAAAACGACTTGTAGAAGGAGCTTTTCTTATGGTCCTCCGCCTTCTCAGGCCAGTCCTTCGCAAATGAGAGGATGCAAATAGGGGTTCTTGACCGCCAGGAAGTCACTCGTATCGACCGTTCGTGATGAAACCGACTATAGAGCTCGTTCGTTCCAGGAGCTCCACCTTCGCACAAGATGGTAAGCGATTGGAAGCTCTCGATCTCAGCTTCGCTCTGATACCACTGGTGCACAGATCGGATGCCGTAAACGCGCATAGTGAGCGTCAGAAGGTCCCCAAGAACAAAAGAGCTCTACTTTTTGCACATGAATCAATGTAGAAAGCTTGCACGACATGAACAAGAGACCAATTGGGTATAATCTCCCCCCATGCCTTGTGTGAGCGCTCCACAAAGTATGTATTTTATGTATTAATCATCTTCAAGCTCAAATAATAGCCCAAATTACAAAATAGCACGCTTTTGACTTTTGAGTTTGCTTTTGTGCCAAATAGAAATAAAGCTAATGGACGAGCGCCCAAGAAGTCAGGCATACCGAAATACAATGTCCAAATACAAATATCTAAATCGTGCGCCCATGCGCATACAAAAATAATAAATAAATATCAAACGCCTTGATAAATAGACGCGATAAAATATAGGCGCCATGCCTAAGATATGCACCCATCAAAATATTGACGATAAATTTGAATACACGCTATCATCCAATGCTTTCCACTGCCACCGCTGCTATCTCTACACATCAACTGAAGCATTCACAATCGTTAGTAAAATAATACAATTAAATCAACAAAAGTGAATACCTAGCAGTCTTCAGCTATATAAATAAATTAATTTGTTAGAAATCAATCCTAACCTTAATTTATCACGAGTGCGCACTCTAAACTCATAAACGTTTATTAATTAAATATGTATTTTGCGGAATCACCCGCTATGGAATCACCCATGTACACATCAAATTAACAAAACACCCGAAAAGGATAGGCGTCCCCATCGACTTCTCGCATAAAGAATCCACTTTGTGTTTGAGCCCCAGTAATAAAAGTTTACGGAATTCACCGTAAAACCTCACGGAATCCATCGTATAATATGCCTCCTGGCATCAGTATTTCACACTTCCCTCACATCCCTTGAGACAGACATTACGGTTTGTGGTTCATGGTGGCCAACCTCCTTTAACAAGGCACTCTAGTATCCATGGCTTCTTTACCAACAGATGTCCAAACTACAGGGTGCTCCTACTATGGCATCACCGGACACACCATCAATGTTTGCTAACTTCGACCTTTGCTCCCCACCCTCCCCAGAGTATATGCATCTTCCACAATGCACTCCTTATGCCACCTCTCTTTTCTGGGCCATAGAGATCGTTCTACATCGGCTATCAGAGTACTATGCTCAAGGCAATAAGACGCATCCGATGCGCACTAAGTCCTTTCAAGCACATGGAGAATCAATTGGCACTACGACCTCTTGGAGATAATTTTCAGGTACTATGGCTTCCACGACCTACGGATCTGCAGTCCGCTCCATCGAGAGACAGTGCTTGTTTGATATCGTCTCCTCATCAGTCTACTCCTTTGAGAGGCAGTGGTTGCTCAACTCCTTCTTCTTCGGCTACCTAGTCTACTCCACTGAGAGACAGAGGTTGTTGCCCACCTCTTGCTCATTCTGAGCCCCACTCTTCCCCACCCTCGACTACTCAAGTTCGAGAGGCTACCTCTAGGAGCTCTTCGGCACCCTAGATACCTTCTTCATCACGACCGATGGCACTTCCTTCGTTATCAGACATTTTCAGCGGGGAATTCAAAGGGGGGTGTTATTTCTTTGCCCTCAGAGGGGACATCTACTTCTTCTTCGGCTTCAGTAGGGGCCCCTCCACCTCCCACCTCAAAGGGGGAACCTACTCTACGTGAAGTTCTTCACCCATTCTCTACTTTCTTAGGGTGGCTGTCTTCGAGTAGTCATCTCTTCTATTGATACCCAGGATCTTCTGGTACCACCTAGATCGAGACCTCGGAGGTTCAGCCGCCGCGACTTGGTGACAAGGCCTTCGTATTCCTTCCAGTATGGATGCACGGAGCTAGTGGCTTCTCTCCCGAGGTTGTGTTTCGGGTTCTCCAGTTCACTCTGTCTATTGGTCTTTACTATAGGTTCCCTTTCCAGTGGAAATCTCGGATCTTAGGGATCCTCTACATCTTCTTCCTCCTCTTCTCTTCTTGCCTTGGTCACCATGGAACCAACTCCCAAGATCGAGTACAGGCATATCCTTATGGTTATCGGCACCACACAAAGTCCAACATTCCTCCTCTGCATTGCATGTTTTTATTATCTTTGTACTAGGGCGCTTAGGCAAGTGAACAATTTCCCCACGAGGGACACTGTCCAAGTAGCACCTATTGCATGAGGATTCTTCAGCATATAGCATTGCATCTCCACCTCACTCTTCTCTTGTTTCCCTTTTTGGGCCTGAGAGAGGGTGTTGAGAAACCCTTCACCCGCAGTTTGCATTTTTGCGTTTCTGCATTTTGTATTTAGGGTTTGTGTTTAGGGTTTGCAGCCCCAAAAAGGGGCGCCATCCTAGACTGACTGTGCCTATTTATAGGCCACTCTCTCATTTATTCCTTACGGCTGATTCATTCAGTCCGTCACCTCTTCTCTCCAACCTTTCCATTACCCTCACACCCCTTCAGAAGGACATTGCGGTTCATGGTTCATGGCTGTCTTCATCGTCTTTCTTGTGCTATGGCACCCTTGGTCCCTTGTATCACATTTACTCCATGATTCGGAACTTCATCATTCCATTCATCAGAGTTTCTTCTCTCTTCTCTTCTCTTCTCTTCTCCATGTTTACCGAGTTCACTCCGTGTTCCTCCCTGCAAACCCTATTGTCTCGCTAGTACGTCATCTTTTGACAGATAGTATCTCTTGATACTGAGTTAGTGCTTCTTGGCACTTGTGCTCTTTAGCGCATTCAAGATCAACTCTTTGCTAGTTACTTGGAGCTGATATCCTATCATGGGAATGTCAAATAAGAAAATTTTTATATGGATTCTTCCAACGAAGAGTAACATTACTCTTGTTGCACATTTCAAGCACATAGAAGATGTGCTTGTCTTACCTGTAGGGAATGATGGAGTTGTGAGCATTCAAGTGCTATCACTATTTGAAGAAATGCCTCTTATCTTGGGGATAGTGCAAGAGATTGAAGTCATTTCCACTGCCTCAAAGATGATACCTTTGCTTGAGGGGGACATGGACATGAAGACTAATGCAACTAATGCAAGCAAAGTCAATAAAGAAGAAGACCGGGAGAACCTAGAAGAAAAGGACAAAAAGATCAAAGTGGTGGACACTGAAGCTGCAAGCAAAGTGAAGAATAAGTACAAGATCAAGCTAGACTACATCGACAAGAAGACCTACAATGAATTGAATATCTATGTCAAAAGAAATACTGAAAACTAGAAGGGCCTGACGGTCCTTGACCCAATTTTTTAGTAGACTTTTTTAGCCTTGTAATGCCTAGCCCTAATGCTTCTGACATAAGCTTATAAACTCCTCATATAGCCTTGTACTACAGCCTCTATACTTTGTGAGGCCCCTGTTACAGCCTCTGGATGTCCATCATATTTGTGGTACCCACACTTAGCCTTTTCTGCAACAGCCTCTGGTGTTTTGCCATGTTTTTGGTATGCCCACACTTTGTAGGTGTTGCTTTCACTAAAGCCTCTACATACTTTGTACTTTCTGGTTGTGATTCAAAAGGGGTGTTGAGATATTTACAATCACACCTATTGTCTTTCACCAGGCTTAGGACATGCAGGCAGACTGAATTCCATATGCACAGAGAGAGAAACTGCTACCCATCCAACAACTATAAAGCATTGTACTTAACTATCACTTTTTCACATATATGATGAATGCAATATTATGATGCTCTACCATTTAAGTTTGTGTCTTGATCATTGTCAATCTTATACACAAGATCGTGTTTATGAGTCCAAGCTTCCATCTTGGAACCTAATTCACTTGTATAATAGGTCAAGTCTTTGTCTATGTCATCATGATCTCAATCTTGATCTTCCATCCACCATAGCATCTGCCATGCTCTAGATCCCACGTCTTTCAACAGAAAGACTGAGAGATGAGAGAGAATGCTGAGAATAGAGAAAATTCAGACTTTCTTCGCAAATAACTGAAGAAAATCAATCATTTACTGCTATTGGCCTCTCAATAGCTTGTAGATGCAAAGAACTGAAAAAAATCAGTCATTTACTACTACTGCCCTGTCTCAACAACCTATAGATGTTGTCACCTACTGTCAATTGATCTTCTCTTGCCCTTGGCTGACTTAAAATGTCCTCTAATGGTTGCAAATCAGACCAGCAATATCTTCTCCCTCTCTCTTGCAAGTTGAATGCACTAAAATGCCTCTCTATAGTCTCTAAAGACGTTTTTCAGTCTTGCATGGCCATTTTTAACAAGTGGCAACCTTTTCAAATGGTTTTTTCAGCATTATCCATAATTAAATATTAGTGTTCAATCTTTAAATACTAAAATTAATCTAATAATTATTTCAATGCCCCAAAAAATAATCTGACTGGCCAATGATTGAATTGGCTAGGCAACTTCCATTCCCAAGTGTGTCATCTTTGACCATTTGATTGGCATTAGGTACCATTAAACGCCACTTCTCTAGTGTTACCAAGTGACACTTATGGCCAAATGAATGACCTAGGCTAACAACTAGCACCAGATACCAAGTACCTGTGCGGCATAACTTATAGCAACTTTTACCTTTGACATCCCATAATTTTCTTAGATTCTTTTCTTGGACCCGAGGCTCGTAAATTTACTCTAACCCCAGATACATCTCATAGATGCAATATTTACTTAACCATGTGATTAAAAATTAATCCACATGTTAAGTGAACTTTCAAAAATGCATGTCCTCACGACAGCTTCCCTCTTGCTTCTCTCTCCATTTTGAGAGGGGGTAGTTTCTTCTCTTGATCAATGACAATGATGATATTTACAATTTAGCTTTAAACATTTCAGACATTTATTATTCTTTGTAATTGTACTTAAGGACATTTATAACTTCATTCACACTGTCAAGATCACATGATTGTAAAGGGACACTAGGACAAGCGAATGATTCCCCTGCGAGGGTATTGTCCAATGGCACCATTGCATCACATTCTGCATGCACATGACATCTTGCACACCCGTTTGCATTATCCCATGCATTGGCATTCTGTTCATGTAAACATACATCTGTGCACATTTGTCCCTTTTTGGTCTTTCATCAATGATCAACTCTGGATCCACCATATTCATGGCATTGCACATGACAATTCTCCCAAGAAGTTTCCCCATGCTTGCTTGCTTGTCTTGCTAAGCTCACTATAATCTGTTTTTCCTCTCCATATATTCTCCATACGATTGGCACACACACTTCCATTATTCTTAGGCACTTATCCTAGTAATGTGCAGGATTGGTTTGCTTGTTTTGTGAAGAACTTGGGTTTATTTCCTCTCTAATACTTAATCGGCCGCTACCCCTCCATTACTTATGTATTCTCCAAAAAAAAAAGGATTCATTATTGATTCCATCTACCTTTAAAGGACTTGGTAGACCCTTGGGCAGCCAACGAGTACCCTTGGTCCAACGCCCTGGCCTCTTTAAGGCGATCACTTGGGCTCCCTTAGTAAGATAACCATCGCCTCTGTAGTCTTGGTAGGTCACTAGGCAGCCGACATGCACCCTTTGCCCAATGCCCTAGCTGCTTTAGGGTGGGGGTATTGAGCTAAGAAATGCACTTAGCCACTTAAACAGCCCCAAAACAGCTTATTCTATACCTATTTTGGGCTTATTTTAGTTAAAACCCTAAAATGGAACGCGGATCAAAAGAGTTAAGTGGGGGCTCCCAAACTTTCTATAAATAGGCAACCTGCACTCCACTTGTCTCATCTCGTTTTTGCAGTTTTCAAGTCTTTTAGCTTGCTGTCCACACCCCGGACAGCAGAGGACATTGCAGTCCAAGCCATTGCTGTCTACATCAGTTTAGTGCTTGTTTCCAACCTTCTCCACGATGATCGGAGCTGATTACAGCTAGGCAACTGCTGTTGAGTGCTGCTGCTGCTAACATCAGCCTGTCACATCATCATCCTTGCTGGCAACTGTTGATTTCCTGCTGTACGGACAGTTTTCTCTCTCCTCCAGCTGTCACCTTGTTGCGTTTGGCAATCTCTCACCTCAGCCAGCTGCCACCCAGCCTGCACAGGCTGTGTTTTGCTGTTTTCTCTCTTCTCGCTCTACGTTTGCACATTTTCTAATTGGTGGCAGTTCTTCTCCTCCTATACAAGGCAGGGGTGATATGCAACTAATTCTGAATAGGCACCACAATGCTCACACTTCAAAGGTTCTTAATGTTTCAAGCTTGAGCTATCATCTTCTTTCAATAAGAGAGATTTGTGGACTTGGCCTCATGGTTGAGTTTGACAAGGATTCCTTTCAAGTTCCTAATGGAAGGACTAAGCAAATGCTTTGTCAGGGCCATGAGAAGAATGGTGCCTTGGAGCGAAAGAACAAGACAGTGATCAAGATGGCCTGAAATATGATGGAGCATCGGCAAACACCTCAGTGTCTTTGGGTCAAAGTAGTGGTCGGTGCAATTCATATCCGAAATCGGTCATACGAGCAACTCACCTACATTTGACATTGCTAGTATGACGCTTTTTGAGGCATGTTTTGGTCTAAAACCAAATGTTTCCTATTTCACAGTCTTTTAGAGCGATGATTAGATTCACATCCCCAAGAAGCACAAAAATAAGTTCAGTTGGCTTCCAAAGGACATGTTTGTTGGCTATATCCCTTAGTCACACGGGTATAGGATTCATGATCCCATCTCATGGGATGCCTATACGAGCTGAAATGTGCAATTTATTGAGTTTCTAGCTACTACAAAGGGGAGTGAGAAGCACCCTACTCTTGGAGATCCAAGTGATAGTTAGGCACTTGAGCCAAGCTTGTGGAACCTATGCCGCTTGAGGCTTTACCTGCAAAGAAGGAGATTGCTTCTCTACCGGATTCCTCGCCAATGGCTATTCCAAAGACTTCGGCAAAGACAAAGCAACAAGGGGAGCATCGGCATCCTCCTTGTTGGACTCATGAGACACTCCCTCGTGTAGGGATTGAGGGGCTTCCCAAGAAGTAGCAGTCACAAGATAGCCTGTAGTAATCTCAGAGAAACCAAGCATACTCCACCAAGCTTGTTTGATTAACAATGGCTTAATGACCCATGCCATGCAAGTAGGGAGCCAACATCATTAAAGAATATGCTATAGTCTGATAATTGGCCAAAGGCCATCGAGTAGGAGATGGAGACTATTGAGCAGAATGGCACTTAGTACCTTATACCTCAACCCACTCAACTTGCAAGGTGATTAGAGTCAAGTGGGTCTTTAAGACCGAGTATCTCAATGATGGTATCCCCACAAGCACAAGGTACGGTTGGTCACCAAAGACTTTGCACAAGCAACAGGTATTGACTTCCATCATACTTTTGCCCCCACGGCTCATATGGCCACCATTCGAACACCATCCGTAAGAGATGGTCGATGTACCAATATTGAGTCCACGTTCTTAAATAGAGACTTAAAGGAGAAGATATATGTTAAGAAGCCTCCTAGCTCTTCTTCCTCAGATGGTAAGGTGAACAAGCTAAATAAGGCCCTCTATGGCCTCAACCAAACTCCTCATGCTTGGAATGAGAAGATTTGACTAATTCTTTTGAGATAGATTGGAATTCACATCCAATCCAAATTTGTAGGTCCACACGTTACTCGAGAGCATGCAATGTTTATGATTTATATGCAAAATCTCATCTTGACAAGTGACCATGCCCAGATAGTCAAGCAGAGTAAGACAACACTCCATGAGAAGTTTGAGATGACAGATATGGGGCTTCTTCATTTCTTTCTAGGTCATGAGATATGGCAAACTAAATAGGGGATCTCTCTCCCAACAGTGGTATATGCAAGAGCTCTTGACCACCTTTGAGATATAGGAGTGTTGGACAATTTCTACTCCCACAAATCCTAATTGGAAGACTACGGCTCATATAGATTCACCATTGATGGATGATTCTTGCAATAGACAATTCATTGGGTCATTGATTTGGCTTCTGGATACTCAAATTAATTTATGATTTCCAATTGGTTTGCTTACAGGTTTTATGAGTGAACCTAAGAAGGTTCAAAACCACTTTACAGATATTGCAATTCCTAAGGAAGATCCCAATCTAGGCCTATTTTATCTAGCAAGTGCACATGGTTCAGCTTTGGTATTACGAGCCTAGACAAATTCAAACTAGGATGGTGACATTGATCACAGATGATCAACAACATGCTATTGTTTTCTTCTAAGTATAGATGCAATTTCTTGGAATAGCAAGAAGCAACCTACAATTGCCCTTTCATCTATAGGAGCCAAGAACCAAAGTGGCTTGTACTACCACTTGTGAGCCCGTTTGGCTTCCAAGGTTATTGGATGAGCTTAGCTGTTTACGAACAAAAGCTACTACACTTCTATGCAACAATGAGAGTTGCATGGCCTTGTCACAAAATCCGGTATTCCATGCTAGGACAAAGCACATAGAGATTCAATGTCACTACATTCATGAGAAGATCTTGGACAAGACCGTTGATGTGGAGTATTGCAAGACAAAAGATAATGTGGCAAATTTGTTTACCAAGGCACTTCCTCAAGCCTTTCTTTGTCAGCATTCCAAATCCTTTAGCCTTACGCTGCATCTAGGACCGCATCCAAGACAAGCACAAGCATGAACATAGTAGTCTAGGGTAGTTTATGCAGTTGTACCATGTTTAGGAGTAGGTTGGATAGCAATTTAGCAGTCGCAAATAGTATGGGTCGGATTTCGACCAAGCTAGCCAAGGTGGGCAATTTATGCCACATGGAGGGCAGCTGATTGCTACATTTTCTTTTATTTTAATGTTTTATGCAATCCATCGGTATCCACATGCGTTGAGCTAGCTATCTCAACATGATTAACAACTAGTGAATTTTGATCTAGAACGATGAAGACATAATCACACGCTAAACTAAAGACAACAAATATATGTGCTTCAAAGTTCAAACACAATTCAAATACTCAAGCCTCATTGTAATTCAATGGAATTCAACTACATAATACATCTACCATAGTGCATAACCAAAAAAGAGACTTTAGAATTGATTGATGGAAATGAAGCTTATGAGAGAGTTCCTACATCCATTGCTATCATCAATAGCATCAAGCATACCAAAATCAAATCACATAGCTTGCATTTTGAATTCCAATAAGTAAATGATTTATCCAATAACGGGAGTGCAGAGAAATTGTAACCCTTCAATAGAAGCATTTGAACATTGCCTTATATTCTGTTCCAAGGAGTCCCATTAATAGAACTTTTCTCTTCTTTGGAACAAAAAACATTTAGGATGGTGTTCACTTGAGGCTTGACATGTTCTACTTTCTTTGCGCCTTAATTTATCAAGGCATGTCAATGCTATATATCCCTTCATTCACAACAGGGACATTCGTTATTCAGTTATCTCTTGCACCATTCCTGTCCCCCTCCATCTTGTCCGAAAAGTTGTGATTACTGATGTATTGTCCATTTTTCTCTCAGCACTACTGCAGGATACTCCATCCTCGTCTTATTCGAGTTCTATTTCAGTGACAGATGGTAACCAATCTTACGCTAGGTTGACCTGAAAAATCTCGAAAGTTGGTCCAGTCCAAAGTGCTCAAAAACCCGATATTCTAGGTAATGATCGTACTTCAACAGCTAGACATGTGCATCGTTGTCATCCTTTCTTATCATCTGAATGACCGTAGTTTATGACTCAATCGCTTACCAGTTGGTTGTTGGATGTTGATTGTGGCAGCAGCCATGGTCCTTAATTTGCAGGGAGTGTAGACAGGGTTTCAGCTTACGGACAGTCCGATGCTCTCTCTCACAACAAGCCGCCAGTCATCACCATGGGCCAAGGAATTAGAAAAAGCGCGGAATATGATCACACACGATATTGCCTTACGTTCTTTTATTTTATCTTTTATGTTCTTCCATCTTCCGCATCAATTTCTATCTAGCTATATACTCACACTCATTAACATGTGCCAAGGAATTGGAAAAAGTCCGAACGAGATATGATTTCACACAAATAGATATTCCGTTACATTCTTTTCTTTTATATTTTATCTTCTTCTAATTTCAATCAACTTATATATATATATATATATATATATATATATATATATATATATATATATATATATATATATATATATATATATATATATATATATATATATATATATATATGCACACACACACACACACACACAAATTGGTTTGGCCAACTCGCTAGCTGCACCATTGCAAAGCTACGCCTTATTGCTCTTTTAGCTTATTTGTACTAAAGATAGAGAGGTCCCACCTACCATGCAATGATCACAATAGATCTGTTATGATCATGAGTTGTATTTGCAAGGTGACAAATCCTCGTTTCTGATCTACACTTATCATGCTCAAAGAACAATTGCAAAAGTTTGTTGATATAAACTAAAACCTTCCTCTTGCATTTTACTGTGTAGCTACAATGCCCCTTATGCTCCCCCTGATTTTCATATGTTGAAAGCATCCAATCCAAGCCACAACATTGGAATGCAAGACGCCCATGAACAATACATGCAATAGGCAAAGCCCAAAATATCGCCCAACCAAATTTGGAATAGCCAATGACAATAAAACATTGGAATGCAATAAGCCCGTGAACGATCCATGCAAAAGGCAAAGCCCAATAATACCACCCAACCAATTTTGGAATAGCCCATGAACAATCATGCAATAGATGAAGCCCATTAATACAAAAACCCAACCAAATTTGGAATAGCCAATATTGACAATAAAGCACCCATGCATGTTCAAAATGCATCTAAAGTTGTGGTTATATGTTATGTTTCGCTCAAAAGACACTTTCACAAATACATACTACTCTATCTCCTCCATTCAACTCAATACAATACCCTTACTTACACAATGATGGGTCAAAAGGCAACACTAAGGGTTTGATATTTAAGGTAGAAGAACATGAGTGTGCATGTGAATGCTAAGGCTTATGAGAAAGATAGCACAACAAATCCCTTTGGGCTATCAAGATAATCTAGTCATTTGAACCCAATATTACATCAACAACCATAATCTTTGAGCCACTCTTATGTCTCAACTTCTTCACAATGTTGCCACCCTTCTCAACCTTCTAGACAAATAATACAAAATGACAATTTAGGAGGATGCCAAAGGTTTATGGCAACCTGGCATATGGTGTTTTCATTTGCCAACCTAGTCCATGTACTCCCGATCATGATAAGTGTAGCTATGTTTTTCTCTCATCCTCAAATATGGGCCATTGATGGTGCATTACCTATAGTAGATGGACATAACAAATAATGATAGCATGCTCAAACACGAAAACCACAACAAACATAGAAATAAAAATTATGTTACAAAACATGCCTTGGATTATGCTATAAAAATGTCATATGAAGCTCTTATTACCCACACCCACAAATATGCTATTATGGCATGCTAACAACCAAATTTGTAGAAAAAAAAATCCATTCATATGAGATCATGTGAGATGGGTGCAGCCTTGAAGGCCTATGCATGTGTAGAAAGGGCTTAAGAAAAATTAAGCCTTTCGGCCACCATCCTTTGCTTTCTCCATAGGCTCAAAAAGACAATGAGAATTAAGCCTTTGTGAGATAGCAAGAGGACCCTAATGTTGTCTAAGAGCTCTCTAGTTGTGTTTCCACCTAGTAATAATAGCTCTCTTGTTTTCTCATAATTTGTAATGCTTATGCCTACCCTTGGCCATACTAGAAGCATACCAACATTTTCACTAAATAACTCGCATCCTTCTATAGTTGCAACTCTCTAGCTGAAGGATACTAAAGCCATTCCGATATCATGTGCTCCTTATAAGGATCTATCATGCATGTCACTACCACAAGATCTACTGCTTGCTCCAACAACATTTGCATCTACAAAGAGAGAGAGAGAGAGAGAGAGAGAGAGAGAGAGAGAGAGAGAGAGAGAGAGATGTATACATTGCATTAATTGAATGCATGTGAATAGCCATATGTTCAAAAAAAGTGATAAATAGATTACTTCTCTCTCTTCTTAAGAAAATGCTTAAACATTGTTCGGCAAGGTTTAAGATCATTCTATGTATGCCAACCTAGGATTGGTATCAGCTTAGGTAGATTTGTCAATTATAACTTTAATAGATATATCAAAAGTTTTTTTTGGGTGCTAGGGGTGGCATCTCCTCAGCACTCCTAAAACTCTCTCTCTCTCTCTCTCTCTCTCTCTCTCTCTCTCTCTCTCTCTCTCTCTCTCTCTCTCTCTCTCTCTCTCTCTCTCTCTCTCTCTCTCTCTCTCTCTCTCTCTCTCTCTCTCTCTCTCTCTCTCTCTCTCTCTCTCTCGGGAGAAGGAGGACTTTGTCTCTTTTTCTTTCTTTGTGTCAAAATAACATGTTATGTCTTGTATAATAGCTTATATCTTATTTTTCTTCTATTTAAATCCTAAACCCTAAACCCCTAAAAAACTTCCATGGGTGGGGAGGAGGAGTGATCTCTCTCTTTCATTCCCCCCATCTTCTTTCTCCCTCTCTTCATGTTGAAATAACATAATATATTTTACATTATAGTACTTTATGTTTTCTTCTTCTATCTATACTTGAAAGGTTTTTGGGGCACCATGTGGCATTTCCTTATTCCCCCAAAAACCTTCTTTTTTTTCCTTCTTTTTTCTACAATTTATTGCAATAATTGTTTTTCCTCCTTTCTTCCTCAATAGGTTCTCTCTCTCTCTCTCTCTCTTCAAGATCAATATTAAAGTTTTTCAAAATATAATTTTTAATATATAGACAAAGAAGGGTGACTCTCTCTCTCATTTTTAAAATGGATGACTCTCTCTCCCTCTCATCAAAATAATGTAAAATATTGTGTAAAATAACGTACACAATAGTTATTGTATAAGATTGAATAATAATTACTATACCTATTATCATATTAAATCTGAAGGTTTTTGGGGAGTGTCACATGGCATCTCCTCAACACCCCTCAAAGACCTTCTCTTTTATTCTCCTTTTTCTTACAATTTTACATCCATTTTTTTCATCCACTGATCGCTCCTTCATAGGTGGGGAGGAGGAGAGCTCTCTCGCTCCCTCCCACCTTCCTAA
The DNA here is from genome assembly GCF_053477565.2 of Lygodium microphyllum. Taxonomy (NCBI): domain Eukaryota; kingdom Viridiplantae; phylum Streptophyta; class Polypodiopsida; order Schizaeales; family Lygodiaceae; genus Lygodium; species Lygodium microphyllum. The sequence continues at coordinate 129,145,704 of NC_141161.1, forward strand.
TTTTTATCTCTTTTTTTTCACCCTTTCTCTTCTCCATAGGTGGGGAGGAGGAGAGCTCTCTCACTCCCTCCCACCCCTTGCGTGTGTGTGTGTGTGTCCAAACAACATATTATATTTTGTATAATAGTATATATATTCTTTTTCAATACTTATTATTCGGTTTTGAAGGTGGCATGTGGCACCTCCTCAAATCCCCAAAAACCTTATTTTTTCTCTCATTTTCCTATAATTTTTGCAATTATTTTTTTCCTTCTCTATCCTCAATTGGTGGGGAGAAGGGCTCTCTCTCTCTCTCTCTCTCTCTCTCTCTCTCTCTCTATATATATATATATATATATATATATATATATATATATATATATAAGTGACATTCTCATGGTATTTAGCATCTAGGTAGTATTGCACGGTAGACATTGAATGCTAAGGACGATTACATGGGGATATTGAAGAGGACTGGTTGTTATTGTTGACACTTCTAATTACGTTGTGGGGAGCAAAAGTCATTATTGATAACAATACATGGTAGAGAATCAGTACATTGCATTGGGCATTTCCATGTGTTGGATATAGCTTGGGATTGGGGTTATCAAAGAGTATAGTAGGTGGAAGATTTCTTTTGAAAGAGAAGTTGTACTTTGCTACACAATATTCTATCTGCAAAGAAAAATCTCACATCGTGCATTCTCTTCCTATTGGAGTGCTAGTCTCCTCTTATTTGTATAGGATCTCTCTCTCTCTCTCTCTCTCTCTCTCTCTCTCTCTCTCTCTCTCTCTCTCTCTCTCTCTCTCTCTCTCTCTCTCTCTTCAAGATCAATATTAAAGTTTTTTAAAATATAATTTTTAATATATAAACAAAGAAGGGTGACTCTCTCTCTCTCTCTCTCTCTCTCTCTCTCTCTCTCTCTCTCTCTCTCTCTCTCTCTCTCTTGTAATGGATGACTCTCTCTCTCTCTCTCATCAAAATAATGTAAAATATTGTGTAAAATAACGTACACAATAGTTATTGTATAAGATTGAATAATAATTACTATACCTATTATCATATTAAATATGAAGGTTTTTGGGGAGTGTCATGTGGCATCTCCTCAACACCCCTCAAAGACCTTCTCTTTTCTTCTCCTTTTTCTTACAATTTTACATCCTTTTTTTTCATCCACTGATCACTCCTTCATAGGTGGGGAGGAGGAGAGCTCTCTCGCTCCCTCCCACCTTCCTAATTTTTATCTCTTTTTTTTCACCCTTTCTCTTCTCCATAGGTGGGGAGGAGGAGATCTCTCTCACTCCCTCCCACCCCTTGCGTGTGTGTGTGTCCAAACAACATATTATATTTTGTATAATAGTATATATTTTCTTTTTCTATACTTATTATTCAAAGGTTTTGAAGGTGCCATGTGGCACCTCCTCACATCCCCAAAAACCTTATTTTTTCTCTCATTTTCCTATAATTTTTGCAATTATTTTTTTCCTTTTCTATCCTCAATTGGTGGGGAGAAGGGCTCTCTCTCTCTCTCTCTCTCTCTCTCTCTATATATATATATATATATATATATATATATATATATGAGTGACATTCTCATGGTATTTAGCATCTAGGTAGTATTGTACGGTAGACATGGAATGCTAAGGACGATTACATGGGGATATTGAAGAGGAGTGGTTGTTATTGTTGACACTTCTAATTACGTTGTAGGGAGCAAAAGTCATTATTGATAACAATACATGGTAGAGAATCAGTACATTGCATGGGCATTTCCATGTGTTGGATATAGCTTGGGATTGGGGTTATCAAAGAGTATAGTATGTGGAAGATTTATTTTGAAAGGGAAGTTGCACTTTGCTACACAATATTATATCTGCAAAGAAAAATCTCACATTGTGCATTCTCTTCATATTGGAGTGCTAGTCTCCTCTTATTTGTATAGGATATTTCTCTCTCTCTCTCTCTCTCTCTCTCTCTCTTTAGGTGGGGAGAAGGACTTTGTCTCTTTTTCTTTCTTTGTATCAAAATAACATGTTATATTTTGTATAATAGCTTATATCTTCTTTTTCTTCTATTTAAATCCTAAACCCCTAAAAAACTTTCTGCTTTTCTTTTTCTTTTTCCTCCATGGGTGGGGAGGAGGAGTGATCTCTCTCATTCTTTCCCCCCATCTTCTTTCTCCCTCTCTTCATGTTGAAATAACGTAATATATTTTACATTATAGTACTTTATATTTTCTTCTTCTATCTATACTTGAAGGGTTTTTGGGGCACCATGTGGCATTTCCTTACTCCCCCAAAAACCTTCTTTTTTTTTCTTCTTTTTTCTACAATCTATTGCAATAATTGTTTTTCCTCCTTTCTTCCTCAATAGGTTCTCTCTCTCTCTCTCTCTCTCTCTCTCTCTCTCTCTCTCTCTCTCTCTCTCTCTCTCTCTCTTCAAGATCAATATTAAAGTTTTTTAAAATATAATTTTTAATATATAAACAAAGAAGGGTGTCTCTCTCTCTCTCTTGTAATGGATGAATCTCTATCTCTCTCTCATCAACATAATGTAAAATATTGTGTAAAATAACGTACACAATAGTTATTGTATAAGATTGAATAATAATTACTATACCTATTATCATATTAAATCTGAAGGTTTTTGGGGAGTGTGACGTGGCATCTCCTCAACACCCCTCAAAGACCTTCTCTTTTCTTCTCCTTTTTCTTACAATTTTACATCCTTTTTTTTCATCCACTGATCACTCCTTCATAGGTGGGGAGGAGGAGAGCTCTCTCGCTCCCTTCCACCTCCCTAATTTTTATCTCTTTTTTTTCACCCTTTCTCTTCTCCATAGGTGGGGAGGAGGAGAGCCCTCTCACTCCCTCCCACCCCTTGCGTGTGTGTGTGTCCAAACAACATATTATATTTTGTATAATAGTATATATTTTCTTTTTCTATACTTATTATTCAAAGGTTTTGAAGGTGCCATGTGGCACCTCCTCACATCCCCAAAAACCTTATTTTTTCTCTCATTTTCCTATAACTTTTGCAATCATTTTATTCCTTCTCTATCCTCAATTGGTGGGGAGAAGGGCTCTCTCTCTCTCTCTCTCTATATATATATATATATATATATATATATGAGTGACATTCGCATGGTATTTAGCATCTAGGTAGTATTGCACGGTGGACATGGAATGCTAAGGACGATTACATGGGGATATTGAAGAGGAGTGGTTGTTATTGTTGACACTTCTAATTACGTTGTAGGGAGCAAAACTCATTATTGATAACAATACATGGTAGAGAATCAGTACATTGCATGGGGATTTCCATGTGTTGGATATAGCTTGGGATTGGGGTTATCAAAGAGTATAGTATGTGGAAGATTTATTTTGAAAGGGAAGTTGCACTTTGCTACACAATATTATATCTGCAAAGAAAAATCTCACATTGTGCATTCTCTTCATATTGGAGTGCTAGTCTCCTCTTATTTGTATAGGATCTCTCTCTCTCTCTCTCTCTCTCTCTCTCTCTCTCTCTCTCTCTCTCTCTCTCTCTCTCTCTCTCTCTCTCTCTCTCTCTCTCTCTCTCTCTCTCTCTCTCTATTTAGGTGGGGAGAAGGACTTTGTCTCTTTTTCTTTCTTTGTATCAAAATAACATGTTATATTTTGTATAATAGCTTATATCTTCTTTTTCTTCTCTTTAAACCCTAAACCCCTAAAAAACTTTCTCCTTTTCTTTTTCTTTTTCCTCCATGGGTGGGGAGGAGGAGTGATCTCTCTCATTCTTTCCCCCCATCTTCTTTCTCCCTCTCTTCATGTTGAAATAACGTAATATATTTTACATTATAGTACTTTATATTTTCTTCTTCTATCTATACTTGAAAGGTTTTTGGGGCACCATGTGGCATTTCCTTACTCCCCTAAAAACCTTCTTTTTTTTTCTTCTTTTTTCTACAATTTATTGCAATAATTGTTTTTCCTCCTTTCTTCCTCAATAGGTTCTCTCTCTCTCTTCAAGATCAATATTAAAGTTTTTTAAAATATAATTTTTAATATATAAACAAAGAAGGGTGACTCTCTCTCTCTCTCTCTCTCTCTCTCTCTCTCTCTTTTGTAATGGATGACTGTCTATCTCTCTCTCATCAAAATAAAGTAAAATATTGTGTAAAATGATGTACACAATAGTTATTGTATAAGATTGAATAATAATTACTATACCTATTATCATATTAAATATAAAGGTTTTTGGGGAGTGTCACGTGGCATCTCCTCAACACCCCTCAAAGACCTTCTCTTTTCTTCTCCTTTTTCTTACAATTTTACATCCTTTTTTTTTCATCCACTGATCACTCCTTCATAGGTGGGGAGGAGGAGAGCTCTCTCGCTCCCTCCCACCTTCCTAATTTTTATCTCTTTTTTTTCACGCTTTCTCTTCTCCATAGGTGGGGAGGAGGAGAGCTCTCTCGCTCCCTCCCACCCTTGCGTGTGTGTGTGTCCAAACAACATATTATATTTTGTATAATAGTATATATTTTCTTTTTCTATACTTATTATTCAAAGGTTTTGAAGGTGGCATGTGGCACCTCCTCACATCCCCAAAAACCTTATTTTTTCTCTCATTTTCCTATAATTTTTGCAATCATTTTCTTCCTTCTCTATCCTCAATTGGTGGGGGGAAGGGCTCTCTCTCTCTCTCTCTCTCTCTCTATATATATATATATATATATATATATATATATATATAAAAGTGACATTCTCATGGTATTTAGCATCTAGGTAGTATTGCACGGTAGACATGGAATGCTAAGGACGATTACATGGGGATATTGAAGAGGAGTGGTTGTTATTGTTGACACATCTAATTACGTTGTAGGGAGCAAAAGTCATTATTGATAACAATACATGGTAGAGAATCAGTACATTGCATGGGCATTTCCATGTGTTGGATATAGCTTGGGATTGGGGTTATCAAAGAGTATAGTAGGTGGAAGATTTATTTTGAAAGAGAAGTTGTACTTTGCTACACAATATTATATCTGCAAAGAAAAATCTCACATCGTGCATTCTCTTCCTATTGGAGTGCTAGTCTCCTCTTATTTGTATAGGATATTTCTCTCTCTCTCTCTCTCTCTCTCTCTCTCTCTCTCTAGGTGAGGAGAAGGACTTTGTCTCGTTTTCTTTCTTTGTATCAAAATAACATGTTATATTTTGTATAATAGCTTATATCTTCTTTTTCTTCTATTTAAATCCTAAACCCCTAAAAAACTTTCTCCTTTTCTTTTTCTTTTTCATCCATGGGTGGGGAGGAGGAGTGATCTCTCTCATTCTTTCCCCCCATCTTCTTTCTCCCTCTCTTCATGTTGAAATAACGTAATATATTTTACATTATAGTACTTTATATTTTCTTCTTCTATCTATACTTGAAAGGTTTTTGGGGCACCATGTGGCATTTCCTTACTCCCCCAAAGACCTTCTTTTTTTCTTCTTTTTTCTACAATTTATTGCAATAATTGTTTTTCCTACTTTCTTCCTCAATAGGTTCTCTCTCTCTCTCTCTCTCTCTCTCTCTCTCTTCAAGATCAATATTAAAGTTTTTTAAAATATAAATTTTAATATATAAACAAAGAAGGGTGACTCTCTATCTCTCTCTCATCAAAATAATGTAAAATATTGTGTAAAATAACGTACACAATAGTTATTGTATAAGATTGAATAATAATTACTATACCTATTATCATATTAAATATGAAGGTTTTTTGGGAGTGTCATGTGGCATCTCCTCAACACCCCTCAAAGACCTTCTCTTTTCTTCTCCTTTTTCTTACAATTTTACATGCTTTTTTTTCATCCATTGATCACTCCTTCATAGGTGGGGAGGAGGAGAGCTCTCTCGCTCCCTCCCACCTTCCTAATTTTTATCTCTTTTTTTTCACCCTTTCTCTTCTCCATAGGTGGGGAGGAGGAGATCTCTCTCACTCCCTCCCACCCCTTGCGTGTGTGTGTGTCCAAACAACATATTATATTTTGTATAATAGTATATATATTCTTTTTCTATACTTATTATTCAAAGGTTTTGAAGGTGCCATGTGGCACCTCCTCACATCCCCAAAAACCTTATTTTTTCTCTCATTTTCCTATAATTTTTGCAATTATTTTTTTCCTTTTCTATCCTCAATTGGTGGGGAGAAGGGCTCTCTCTCTCTCTCTCTCTCTCTCTCTCTCTCTCTCTCTCTCTATATATATATATATATATATATATATATATATATATGAGTGACATTCTCATGGTATTTAGCATCTAGGTAGTATTGTACGGTAGACATGGAATGCTAAGGACGATTACATGGGGATATTGAAGAGGAGTGGTTGTTATTATTGACACTTCTAATTACGTTGTAGGGAGCAAAAGTCATTATTGATAACAATACATGGTAGAGAATCAGTACATTGCATGGGCATTTCCATGTGTTGGATATAGCTTGGGATTGGGTTTATCAAAGAGTATAGTATGTGGAAGATTTATTTTGAAAGGGAAGTTGCACTTTGCTACACAATATTATATCTGCAAAGAAAAATCTCACATTGTGCATTCTCTTCATATGGGAGTGCTAGTCTCCTCTTATTTGTATAGGATATTTCTCTCTCTCTCTCTCTCTCTCTCTCTCTCTCTCTCTCTCTCTCTCTCTCTCTCTCTCTCTCTCTCTCTCTCTCTCTCTCTCTCTCTCTCTCTCTCTCTCTCTCTCTCTCTCTTTAGGTGGGGAGAAGGACTTTGTCTCGTTTTCTTTCTTTGTATCAAAATAACATGTTATATTTTGTATAATAGCTTATATCTTCTTTTTCTTCTATTTAAATCCTAAACCCCTAAAAAACTTTCTCCTTTTCTTTTTCTTTTTCCTCCATGGGTGGGGAGGAGGAGTGATCTCTCTCATTCTTTCCCCCCATCTTCTTTCTCCCTCTCTTCATGTTGAAATAACGTAATATATTTTACATTATAGTACTTTATATTTTCTTCTTCTATCTATATTTGAAGGGTTTTTGGGGCACCATGTGGCATTTCCTTACTCCCCCAAAAACCTTCTTTTTTTTTCTTCTTTTTTCTACAATTTATTGCAATAATTGTTTTTCCTCCTTTCTTCCTCAATAGGTTCTCTCTCTCTCTCTCTCTCTCTCTCTCTTCAAGATCAATATTAAAGTTTTTTAAAATATAATTTTTAATATATAAACAACGAAGGGTGACTTTCTCTCTCTCTCTTTTGTAATGGATGAATCTCTATCTCTCTCTCATCAACATAATGTAAAATATTGTGTAAAATAACGTACACAATAGTTATTGTATAAGATTGAATAATAATTACTATACCTATTATCATATTAAATCTGAAGGTTTTTGGGGAGTGTCACGTGGCATCTCCTCAACACCCCTCAAAGACCTTCTCTTTTCTTCTCCTTTTTCTTACAATTTTACATCCTTTTTTTTCATCCACTGATCACTCCTTCATAGGTGGGGAGGAGGAGAGCTCTCTCGCTCCCTTCCACCTCCCTAATTTTTATCTCTTTTTTTTCACCCTTTCTCTTCTCCATAGGCCGTGGGGAGGAGGAGAGCTCTCTCACTCCCTCCCACCCCTTGCGTGTGTGTGTGTCCAAACAACATATTATATTTTGTATAATAGTATATATATTCTTTTTCTATACTTATTATTCAAAGGTTTTGAAGGTGCCATGTGGCACCTCCTCACATCCCCAAAAACCTTATTTTTTCTCTCATTTTCCTATAACTTTTGCAATCATTTTATTCCTTCTCTATCCTCAATTGGTGGGGAGAAGGGCTCTCTCTCTCTCTCTCTCTCTCTCTCTCTCTCTCTCTCTCTCTATATATATATATATATATATATATATATATATATATATATATATATATATATATATATATATATATATATATATATATATGAGTGACTTTCGCATGGTATTTAGCATCTAGGTAGTATTGCACGGTAGACATGGAATGCTAAGGACGATTACATGGGGATATTGAAGAGGAGTGGTTGTTATTGTTGACACTTCTAATTACGTTGTAGGGAGCAAAAGTCATTATTGATAACAATACATGGTAGAGAATCAGTACATTGCATGGGGATTTCCATGTGTTGGATATAGCTTGGGATTGGGGTTATCGAAGAGTATAGTATGTGGAAGATTTATTTTGAAAGGGAAGTTGCACTTTGCTACACAATATTATATCTGCAAAGAAAAATCTCACATTGTGCATTCTCTTCATATTGGAGTGCTAGTCTCCTCTTATTTGTATAGGATCTCTCTCTCTCTCTCTCTCTCTAGGTGGGGAGAAGGACTTTGTCTCTTTTTCTTTCTTTGTATCAAAATAACATGTTATATTTTGTATAATAGCTTATATCTTCTTTTTCTTCTCTTTAAACCCTAAACCCCTAAAAAACTTTCTCCTTTTCTTTTTCTTTTTCCTCCATGGGTGGGGAGGAGGAGTGATCTCTCTCATTCTTTCCCCCCATCTTCTTTCTCCCTCTCTTCATGTTGAAATAACGTAATATATTTTACATTATAGTACTTTATATTTTCTTCTTCTATCTATACTTGAAGGGTTTTTGGGGCACCATGTGGCATTTCCTTACTCCCCCAAAAACCTTCTTTTTTTTTCTTCTTTTTTCTACAATTTATTGCAATAATTGTTTTTCCTCCTTTCTTCCTCAATAGGTTCTCTCTCTCTCTCTCTCTCTCTCTCTCTCTCTCTCTCTCTCTCTCTCTCTCTTAAAGATCAATATTAAAGTTTTTTAAAATATAATTTTTAATATATAAACAAAGAAGGGTGACTCTCTCTCTCTCTCTCTTTTGTAATGGATGAATCTCTATCTCTCTCTCATCAACATAATGTAAAATATTGTGTAAAATAACGTACACAATAGTTATTGTGTAAGATTGAATAATAATTACTATACTTATTATCATATTAAATATGAAGGTTTTTGGGGAGTGTCATGTGGCATCTCCTCAACACCCCTCAAAGAAAGACCTTCTCTTTTCTTCTCCTTTTTCTTACAATTTTACATCCTTTTTTTTCATCCACTGATCACTCCTTCATAGGTGCGGAGGAGGAGAGCTCTCTCGCTCCCTTCCACCTCCCTAATTTTTATCTCTTTTTTTTCACCCTCTCTCTTCTCCATAGGTGGGGAGGAGGAGAGCTCTCTCACTCCCTCCCACCCCTTGCGCACGCGCGCGTGTGTGTGTGTCTAAACAACATATTATATTTTGTATAATAGTATATACATTCTTTTTATATACTTATTATTCAAAGGTTTTGAAGGTGGCATAGGCTGCAACCCTTGGGCAATGCTTCTCAGCATGCTCGAACCAGTCATCACCAACTCACGCAATACCCAAAGGTTCTACGATATACCCGGTATGTAGGATCTTTCTAAATTCCTTGCGTACTCCTAGGGAAAGCTTAATAAGCTGTAAAAGATTCACATCCGGCTTGACTTCGCAAAGAGAGCTCGCCAAATCGAATTCATGATAGTTCGATAGAGCTTGCTTTTCATGCCAAACCATCCGCTCTTTAGGTCGCTGAATCGGCTTTATTGCCTTTTTTTTAACTTTCACCTTCTTCTTTGGTGGTTCCTTATTGGCTTTACTTTTTACGGGCTTCAAAGGTCCCCCTTCCATGGCAATATCCAAAACTTGCGTTCCTTTGTCGCCTTGCTTAGGGTTTCCGTCGATAGGCTTATCCTTGTCGGCTTCTCTACCCTTTTGACCTCTTGTAAGAACAGCTCGCAGATTAGAGGTTTCAGCATCGTTAATGCATACAGCCTCAATCAAACTAACCCCACTACCACTTGATAGCTCCTCCACTGTAGTCTTTGGTCGTTGAAGTATTTGTTTAGGCCCATCTTCTCGCTGGGAATCATTTCCTTGCGCACGATGATTAACAGGCCCTGGCTGCCGACTACCTCGCTGGAGGGAACTGATCTTACTCCAGCAAGTAGCTGCTAAATGGCCGGATTTTCCACAAATATCGCACTTAACATTTGGGCAATTCCTTGGATAGTGCTGCCTACCACACCATTTGCAACTGAACCTCGAAGGTGCACCCTCATCTGGGTATGTACTTCCTATCAAATTTTGTTGTTTTTTAAGGAAGTTGACATCAACGGCTATTTGCCGATATTGCTCCGTAATCATGTTGGTATAATGCTTCATCATGTCCTTAACCTCACCAAGAACATTGGAAGCGCTCGACTCATAGCCTTGGTCATTACCATGTCGTTCCATCGGCCTAACAATTCGATTAGGCACTGGTTGTTGAGCCACATGCATGGTATTAGAATTGACTGCCTAGCCTCCACCATTTGGAGCCATTTGACTGCCCGTAGGTATCGACATGCTAGGGGGAGCTGGTAATAAAGGGACATTCTGCATCATGTTCCCTCTCCCATTAGGGTTAGCCATCACTATCCCTTGGCCACTACTGCCATTGGCCATCGCCACATTGTTTCCCAATACTAAACCCATATTTGAATTGCCTCGAGAAGCATAGGCTGCTTGTAGTCGGGATTCCACCTCTTGTGCTCGTGTAATGGCAGTATCTATATTCCCCAAGGGGACACTACTCAACTGCAATTGGATATTAAAGTCCAAACCATGTAGGAAATATTGCAATTAGGCAGCTGCGGGGATAGGAATAGAGGTGTCCAACTTACGAAAAACCTCTTTTATTTTCTTTGCATAAGCATGAATATCCTCGTGTGGTTCTTGGTGGGTCACGTTGAGTACACGCAACCAATATTGCCCACCCCTTTTAGGGGCAAACTCCCTTTGAAAAGCTCCATAAAATGCATCAATATTCAATATGGTTCCGGCTTCTAAACCATGATACCATATAGCGGCTCTTCCTTTGAGAGTCATGTTGAAGAACATCATTAAATGTCCTTCTTCTTGGATGCGACAGTTAAACATCAGCTTTTGAAACTCCCTAATGTGGAGTTCCGCATCTTCCTCAACTAGCCCATTAAAAATGGGTAGCGGGTAACCTAGAGCTGGCAAATCCGTCGTTCCTGCAGGAATTGCAATAGGCTGTGCCATGACGAGAATTGGATTTGCACTAGGAATAAGGGACGGTGGGGTTACACCTCCCGCACTTGATGTAGACTAGCTTATGGAAGGAAGGGGAGCACTAGAGCTTCCACCTTCTCCTAACTTACTGCTTGTGGCCCCAAGACCACTAGATCCACTCCCTCGTAAGGGTTCAGCATCGCTACGCTTAGGGGAATATCTCCTAAAAATTTCAGCACGTCGCCTAGCTCTTTCGTCTCTCTCTTGCTTTTGGATTTCTGCTAGACGATGCTTATCGCTAAATAACATATCAATCTCAGTATCCTTTGGCATAAACTGCAAGTTGGTCCCTAGACAACCAGGATTCGAGGACCGCCACTTTTAAGCAGCTCCCGGCAGATGCACCGCTGATGGAACCTAGAACGGGCTGGCATTGGCTCGTGCACTAGCCGGACCTCTATCACACGCGCTCAACAACCCCACGGCCTCACGGCCAGGAGCGTTGATGACACAAACATTGCCTTCCTAAATGTCTTGCGTTTGTATTATGTCATTTGTAGTCCACTCTTCTCTCACCCACTACTCCTCAGAGGGAGTCCCTTACACATTGCCTAATGGCACGAAGCACAAACATAGGGGGTCCTCCAACGGCTGAATGCCGCCACCCCTCTGCGACTCTCCTACACCTTGGGGATTGGCTCCTTGGTGCACCGCTCAACATATAAACATTTCGCACAAAATCCACTCAAGGTACCATTTAATCGTATACAGGAATGCACCATTGTCCTTACTTCTCTTTTCCCTAGACCCCACGACTAGCCTATGGCTTAGGGTGTCCTGTCTCTCACTCAATGTGGGTCAAGATCCTAATGAAAACAATTGCTGTGCATCCAGGATTTCTGATACCTTTAAATATTTCCATGATTTATGCATATTGTGGATGCCAAGTGCTCAAACAATTATAAAATCAATATTGTGTATATGCGGAAAACATCCTTTCAATGATTTTCAGCTACCGTTCTTATGCGGCGTTGCACGAACCTAGCACCAAGGAAACCCTCGTGCTACTAGGCCCTTATTCAATAATTATTCACCGACCTATGTGGCATGCAAACAAAACAGTAATCTTTTCATCATTTTACTCCACATTTAAACACATTTTGACCACTCTACCCTCCCATCGATCAAATGTTGCATTGTGGTATGGATTTATAAGGCATTGTGCCATCATTTTATGTGTAAAGAGCAGGAAAAACACACTAGAACAAGAAGGTGGGTTTTAACTGAGGCAAATCCTCATGCTTCAGTCCCCACAAACATTTACAAATATTTTTCTTAATTATCATTAATTTTCCGCACCCAAAATGCATATTTTCCCTATTTTTAGTGATTTTCCTCTATTTTCATTGTATTTTTCCTTATTTTCTGCATTATTTAATTACTAAAAATTCAAAATAGGTTATGGGCTGTGGCCCTTAGTTCCTTCTTGCAGCAAAAATGAAAATTTACTTGGTGTTCCTATTCATTTTTCCATTTTTATGCCGAAAAACATCATTTTCCCTTGATTTTCCATATTTTACGTATTTTAGTGTATTATTTTGAGTCACAAGATGCATATTTTTCTGATTTTCTGATTTTGATCAACAAGTACTCATGGAAACCAGCAATATAAACAATTTTTAGCCCACATGAACAACATTTTATCAATCAAAAGCCATGAAATCTCAAATTTCCTTTGAAAAAAATTGAATTACCGCTTATTTGCGTGTTTCGGGTTTCATGTCCATGGCTACAAATCTGAAAATCAGCAGCACTTCATGCTCATCACGATCACAAATCACCATTAGTAACCCAGGAAGCAATCCGATCCATGCCAGACAAGCCTCCATCATTCTTTCTTCTTCCTTCCTCTTCCCACATGAACTTGCCTTTAGAAGAGAGAGAGGGAGGAGAGAGAAAGACTGAAACCAGAGATCTTCAAAGAGACCATCATTGCGCGAGCAAAGGGCGGCGAAATGACCAGCATACAGAGGGGAATGAGGCCCAATGATCAGTTGGCATGGTTGTTCACAGGCAGCATGAGGCATCTCCCATCCTTCAAGCGCATTTTTCGGCGCCATACTGCGTGCTCTCTCTCCACGATTTTGCATCTTCATCTTCATCTTCCTTTCATGTGACATTTAAAATTGGGCTCCCAAAGGTCATGCCCACTTTGGCCAAACTTTGTCCACCCCTTCGCATCTTGACCGTTTCCTTGGCCATTTCCCCGTCCGGACTCGGAATTGAGTTCTAAAAAATCATGGGCATCTGGCTTAGCATCCCGCATTGGCCAGTAGCTCGTGTCAACCCACACGACTATCTGAAAAATTATGAAAAATCAACAAGTGTCGCTCGGGCACCTTTAAAGCACTTTGGTGCTTAAAATCGTCCTAGGTCGAGCCGCCGCCTTTGACATTGAATATTTTTCCCTTGATATTCATAATTTTTAGCTATTTTTAAGCACTTCCCGGCACTAAAATTCCGCTCTCACAAATTAACGTATGTCGGAGTGTTTTCCGTCTCGTGGTATTGCACCGGACCTCGCCACTACTCTCTCTTTGTTTTTTATCCATTCATACTCTTCTCTCCTTCCATCTCTCTCTCTTTTTATCTTTCTTTATTATGTTGTATGTTTAAACCCTCTCTCTCGTTCCTTCTTCCTTTTTCTCTTCCTCTCCCTCTCTCATTTCCTTTAACAAAGCATCTCTCTCTACCACTACCACTATCACTACAATAAATAAGAAAAGAAGAAACAACAACAACAACAACTACTACTACTACTACTATTACAAAAAAGGAGAATAAGAAGAAAAAACTAATTTTACTACCACTACTACAACAACAACAACAAACAAGAAAACTGAACAACAATAAACAAGAAAAGAAAAAAACTACTACTGCTACTACTACAACAAATAAGAAAACCACTACTACTACTACTACTATTACAACCACAACTACGACTACCACAACAACAAATTACTACCACTACCACTACCACTACAATAAACAAGAAAAGAAGAAGAAGAAGAAGAAGAAAAAACAACACCTACTACTACTATAATAACAACAAACAAGAAAAGAAGAAAAAACTATTAGTAGTACTACTACAACTACAACAACAACAACAACAACAACAAACAAGAAAACTAAACAACAATAAATAAGAAAAGAAAAAAAAACTACCACTACTACAAACAAGAAAACTACTATTACTACTACTATAATCACGACTACAATGACTACGACCACGACTATGACTACCACAACAACTCTCTCTCTCTATTACTACCACTATCACTACAATAAACAACAAACAAGAAAATAAGAACAAACTATTACTACTACCACTACTACAACGACAACAACAAACAAGAAAACTAAACAACAATAAACAAGAAAAGAAAAGAAAAGAAAAAACAACAACAACAAACAAGAAAACCACCACCACCACCACTACTACTACTACTACCACCACCACCACCACCACCACCACCACCACCACCACCACCACCACCACCACTACTACAACCACGACTACGACTACCACAACAATAAACCACTACCACTACAATAAATAAGAAAACAACAACAACAACAACAACAACAACAACAACAACAACAACAACTACTACTACTACAATAATAACAAACAAGAAAAGAAGAAAAAACTACTACTACTACTACTACTAAACAATAATAAACAAGGCAAGAAAAAAAACTACTACTACAACAACAATGCACAAGGAAACTACTATCACTACTACTAGTACTACTACTACTACAATTACGACTATGACTATCACAACAACAACAACAAGAAGAGAAGAAATTAAACAACAACTACTACCACTACCACTACCACTACTATGACTACCACAACAACAACAAACAAGAAAATAAGAAATAAAACAACAACAATAATAACAACAACCTCTCCCTCCCTCTCTCTCTCTCTCCCTCCCTCCCTCCCTCTCCCTCTCTTTCTCTCTTTCCCTATTATGCTTAATGTTTTCTCCCTCTCTCTCTTGTTCCTTCTTTTCTTTTCTCTCGTCCTCTCCCTCTCTTAATACACATGATTTTTAACAAAAACAAGTAAAATAAAGGAGAAAAAACAAAAATAAAGCAAGAACGAACAATGCACTCACCACAAAGGCACAAGGATAGATTCGACGGCTCCTCTTTGCGACGGCGGCTCCTCTTCGCCCTCCGTACACTTCCTCCTCTTCTTCGTAAACGGCGATGGCAGTGGCGAGAAGCTTTCATTCTCCCTCTTTCTCTCTTTCTCTCCCTCTCCCTCTCAAATGCAAGATGGAGTTCGCTCTCCCTTTCACTTTCTCTTTCGTTCGTTCGCGCAAAATAACGCGCTCGGGTTTTGGCCTGCGTTTTTTCGTCTGAGCACCGTCGCTATTTGCATCAGCGACACCGCTATTTTGCGTCGAAAAGCACCGTCGCTATGCCTCCATATCCTTGTAGTGTATAACACTTGGTGACTCATTGGTGATATGCCTTGTTGTCCTTACATTCTTGATAGTTATATTGGCATTAATGATGTGAAAATGAAGAAGAGAATAGTACAAGTGACTCCAAGAGATATGTCTAATCATAGGTGAGTTGAGATTTGTTCTACCCTTGATGGGCACTTAGGAAATATAAGAAAGGTAAGGAGAGTAGCTAGGGAGTTAGAGATAGAGTTGGTTGACTAAGGTCATTGGGTGTACCTAAATTGAGGACATGTAGATGTAGTGTGATGCTCATAAGTGCATATTTCTTTTCTTTTATTTTCTATTTAAAAATAATTACAATGTTATACTACTAGGCTTAGCCTCCCATATTCAGAGCGAACGGACGAAAACGCAACATGAACGAAGAAAGCAAAACCAGACAGGAGACAAAGACCACTAGATAGAGGAGACCAAGCAGATATATAGCATGAAGCTTCTTGTACAAGGAAAGAAGTTATATGGAGTAAGGGGATATGGCCAAAGGTGAGATATGGATACAAATATGATACAAGAATGCGAGTAAGTAGCGAAGGGTGTCTTGAATGAGGTCCTGGTTCTCCTTTTATACATCTTTTGGGCAGCATAGAGGGCTAGAAGTTAGGGCCAGTTGGCCGGGAAAAGAGGGTTCGTACATCAGAATCCATGTGATAGGAAAAGAAAATGGATCCGTAAAGGATCTTACATGGCTTATAGTAATAGAGTCTGTACAAAGGATAGGGTTTGTACATCACAATCCATGTGAAAAGAGAATAGATCCGTAAAGGACTTCACTTGGCTACAGTATTTTCAGAGATGTCCTTTTCATGCCATCTGAAAAGTATATTGGCCATTATGCTTTTATGTCCAAGCACGTGCTCATAGGTTATTTGTAGATTGTCAAACTATAATGACCATCTTAGCAATCTTTTATTACCAATTTCATAAAGGTTTTTTGAGGATAAGAATCCTTGCATGTACCTTTCTCCACCAAACCAATTCTTGATGAAGGACCCTCTAAAATTAAAGATTATCCTCCTATTCTTTGGCTTAACATGATGAAAGGAGATCCATCTAGACAAGAAGACAAGCCTAAGAGGCACAAAGTTGGAAATCTTCATTTATGGAATATTGATAATCTCTCACAAACAAAAATTGAAGATGTTCTCCATGAAATGTTTGGATATTTCTGCTCTTTGTATAGAAACTAAGGAGTTGCCCAGGTGAATGATGTCAATCACATCACTCATGGCCACTAGGGATCTTCACTATTAGTGGAAATCCCATGACTCTAATGCTAAGTTTACCATTCAAAGAGACCCCAATCCTTGCAGAATATTCTTTGAGATCCTGGTCTTTGAATGGTTGGGCAACCGATATGATGAAGCTCGGGACACAATGCAAGCTTTTCACCAGGCCTGCCTATGTAACATCAACAAGATAGAAGACTATATCATTTACGTGAGACATCTTCTATATCGCTTCAATGGTGAACATGAAGCCAATAACAAGAGTTTCTTTGTGAGCTCCCTTCCCAATCCTATTCCTAGGATGGTATTTGACAAAATGGAGCAACAACAGATTACTTATGAGCATTCTTTTGGAACGATCACCCAAATAGTCCGCAAGGGGATTGACGATCTCTGCACTCAAATCAAGGGAAAGAAGCTCTTAAAGATAGCCCAATCCCCATCTATGGAGTTTTGCACAAAAAATATCTATACTAAAGATTTTGGTTGCCTCCACCGGAGCTGTAATTGCAGAAAATCCAACCCCATAAAAAATAAAGCAAGGAAAATGTCCTTTAATATTCGTCCCTTTAGGCGGCAAATCTTTCAAAAACGCTCATAAAATCCCAACTCTTGCTTCATTTGTGGGCAACTTGGCCATTGGAAAAATAAGTGCCTAATAAGAGCAAATTCTCGCAAAAAATCAATACCTTCCAAAATTTGACCTTCCTCTTGAGGATGGATATGATTATTATGAGCTAAGTACTCCCCATCTATCTGATTTTGATGGCAATTCTTTTTCTTCTTCCCATAAAACTCATGTTTTCACCCATGATGATGAAGCTACCATCCATACTATCAATGCATTGGAATATGATCTTGGAGAATCTTCCAGAAGAAACATGCACAGACACTACAGAGGATGCAACATGTACAGAGGAGGTAAACAACCATTTGGGAAAAGACTCATCAAAGCTCCCTCTTCAAGTATTTCCTATAAATGGCATTCTGACTATGATTTGGTTTCACCCGACCTTCCAAGGTCCTCCTCTTCATCTTCTCACTCCCCCACTCATTGGGATGAAGAAAAGAAAGATGACTTCTCCAAACTTCTCTCAAAAGAACGAAAAACTATTTTTCTTAATGGGAAAAGCTCTAAAACTAATCTTGAAGAAGAAGCTTTTGTTACTATTAATCTTTTCAAAATGTTCCCTAAGCCCCAAACTATCCAACAGATCCTCAAGGATGCTAAGGAACCTGCTCTCTCTAATAAATCACTCTTCTCTCTCCTTTGAAAATTGAAAAACAGCAAAAACAGCCTATAGAAGAGGCCAACCTGGCCAAGGTCACCCAAGACCTTATTCAAGTAACCCAGACACTATGAAACCTCATGGCTCAACTAGAACAGAGCAAGAAAAGGAATTGGCAAGGCTTACAGCTAGATAGAAATCTATAAATGAAGCACAGATAATGGCAACCAAAGAACATTACATTTCAGTTATTGGCAGAGCCCAACTTTGACTAATTCCTATCAGGTTATCTCTTGCCAGGCATACTCATATGCAATTGGATGCTTTGCTTGACACAAGCTCTTCCCTAACAATTTGTGAAGACCATTATGCACCACCCAACAAGGGCATAACATCTTGAAGAAGAAATTAGCATATCTCTGGCAGCTAACAGAAGACTAGCCATCCAAAAAATGGCCAAGGTAACATGCCAGATTGGTAACCTATAAGTTTTCCTTACCGTCTTTCTTATCAAATCTATAAGTTTTGACATGATTATTGGCATGGATGTTATGAGTCACTTCAAGCCAATTACATTTGATTACCAAAAGGTTTCTTTCTTCTTCAAAAGAGAATCCTTTGATGTCCCCCTTCTTCAACATTTTTCTAGAACCCTTTCCCTCATCACATCCACTTGTACCGATGCATGTGTCTAAGGTTCAAAAAATGGTTCTCTTAGTAAAAGCAACTCTATGATTCTGAACTCAAGCAATGGAAGAACAGTATCATGACATTCTCCTTAGAAAATCCTCTTTAATTTTGAAAAAAATACAAATATTTTATCTCTTCTTGAGCTTCCCCAAAGTACTCCCACAAAAGCCACTCATCTAGGAATGAGCCCTGAAGATATGTAGTTCTATTTGAACAAAATTAAAACACTCCTCTCACAAGGCCTCATTGAAAAGAGTTCAAGCCCATGGGCATACCAAGTGTTCTATGTCAACAAACATTTAGAACAGAAAAGAGGAAAGAAAAGGCTTGTGATCAATTACAAACCTCTTAATAAGTTCTTTATTGATAACAAACATCCCTTTGTCTTTAAAAGATGATCTCATTCAAAGGCTCCAAGGTGCTCAGGTTTTCTTAAAGTTTGATCTAAAATCTGGGTTTTGGCAGTTCAAAATTACTCCTTCTGACAAGTATAAAACCTTGTTCTCTGTGCCTCAAGGCCATTTCCAATGGGTTGTTCTCCCATTTTCAGCATCAAAATTGCCCCTTCCCTCTACCAACAAGTGGATACTATATTCCTATCCCTTCGGCACTATTGTGTGGCTTACATTGGATGACATCCTCATCTTCTCAAAAATCTTCAAAAATCACATAAAAGACTTATCCAACTTCTTTCAACTACTACAAACATAAGGCTTAATACTCTCCCTCACTAAGTGTGAGTTTGCTATACCCAAGTTGAATTCTTAGGAGTTATTATGTGTAATGGTACTATCAGACTCCAGGAACATGTTGTAAAAAAGATAATTGAAAAATTTGAGACCTCTCTTACCCATGTTAGACAGCTACAACAATTACTTGGGTGCCTTAATTAGATCGACTCCCATGTTCTTGCCCTTCAAAAGTACACCTCCCACTGGACAGAGTTACTAAAAAAGGAAACCCATTTTGAATGGACACCTTACCATGAAGCAATCTTCCAATCCTTAAAACAAGTTATTTCTCAATTACCACCACTACGTATTCCCTCGCCTGGCAATCCCCTCACTATTTATTTTGATGCCTCAAATTCGGGCTGGGGAGGAATCCTAACACAAACAAAATAAAGAAAAGAAGAAGTTTGCATATTTGCTTCTGACACATTTACTCCTACAGACGCTCGCGACGCTGGCGCTCTGGGCTTTCCATCTGACCCGTCTTGAAACAGGACCAAGGAGTCTAACATGTACGCGAGCCGGTAGGTGGCAAACCCACGGAGGCACAAGGAACCTGACAGGTGGGATCCCCTTCACGGGGTGCACCATCGACCAACCATGATCTTTTGTGAAAGGTTTGAGTGGGAGCGTACCTGCTGGGACCCGAAAGATGGTGAACTATGCTTAAGCAGGGCGAAGCCAGAGGAAACTTTGGTGGAGGCTCGTAGCGATACTGATGTGCAAATCGTTCGTCAGACTTGGGTATAGGGGCGAAAGACTAATCGAACCATCTAGTAGCTGGTTCCCTCCGAAGTTTCCCTTAGGATAGCTGGAGCTCCTCACAGTTTTATCAGGTAAAGCGAATGATTAGAGGCATCGGGGGTGAAACACCCTCGACCTATTCTCAAACTTTAAATAGGTAAGCGGTCGGGGTTGCTCTGTTGAACCCCGGTGCGGAATGCAAGCTCCAAGTGGGCCATTTTTGGTAAGCGGAACTGGCGATGTGGGATGAACCAAAAGCCGGGTTACGGTGCCGAACTGCGCGCTAACCTAGATCCCACAAAGGGTGTTGATTGATTAAGACAGCAGGACGGTGGTCATGGAAGTCGAAATCCGCTAAGGAGTGTGTAACAACTCACCTGCCGAATCAACTAGCCTCGAAAATGGATGGCGCTGAAGCGCGCGACCTATACCCAGCCATCGGGGCGAGTGCGAGGCCTCGATGAGTAGGAGGGCATGGGGGTCGTGGCGCAGCTCTACGGACACGAGCCCGAGTGAAACGGCCCCTAGTGCAAATCTTGGTGGTAGTAGCAAATATTCAAATGAGAACTTTGAAGACCGAAGTGGAGAAAGGTTCCATGTGAACAACAATTGGACATGGGTTAGTGGATCCTAAGAGATGGGGCAGTCCTGTGTCAAGGGCGCAATGCGCGCCACTCATCGAAAGGGAATTGGGTTAATATTCCCGAACCGGGACGTGGCGGTGGACGGCAATGTGACCAAATCTGGAGATGCCGGCGGGGGCCCCGGGAAGAGTTCTCTTTTATTTTTAACAGCCCGCCCACCCTGAAATTGGATCACCCAGAGATAGGGTCCAGCGGCTGGTAAAGCACCGCACGTCTCGCGGTGTTCGGTGTGCCCCCGGTGGCCCGTGAAAATCTGAAGGAGCGAATGCCGATCACGCCCGGTTGTACTCATAACCGCATCAGGTCTCCAAGGTGAACAGCCTCTGGTCGATAGAACAATGTAGGTAAGGGAAGTCGGCAAAACGGATCCATAACTCCAGGAAAAGGATTGGCTCTGAGGGCTGGGTCTAGGGGTCTACTTCTTGACCTCGGAGGCTGTCGAGGGTCTGCTCGAGCTGCCCAGCGGCGAGGGCGGACCTCCGCGTGCCGATCGGGTGACCGAGGCAGAACGATGACATACCCACACCACCCCCCCCACCCATGACACAACACGATGCGACGCACCCCTCCCCCATGACATCCCCCCCACCCCCCATGACACGACACGATGCGACGCGCCCCCCTGCGCCCCTCAACACACACCACACCATGTCGTGACGTGCCGCCCCCTCCCCCCCCACAACACACATCACACCATGTCGCGACGCGCCCTCCCCCCTGTCGAGAATCTGCCAATCACACCCTATGTATGCCCCTTTGTATGGAACAATTAGGCTAGGAAGATGCATTTCATTCTAAGAAGAGAGACAGATCCCATAGGCATAGTGATGAAATGTGCTACCAAGCAATCCTATATAATGATGTACTTGACTATCACTTTCATATGATGATAATGCAATAGTACTTGTCTCTTTCTGTCAAGTCTCTGTGTCATTGTCAGTCTTACACAAGATTGTGTTTATGAGTTCAAGTCTCAATCTTGAAACCTAATTCACTTGTGTAACAGTTGTCTTCTTTGTCAATGTCAACATGAGTAGTAAATTCATCTTCCATCCTCCATAGCTTCCGTCTTTGCCATACTCTAGATCCCACATTTATCACATGGTATCAGAGCCCAGTCGAGCATGGCATAACTCCCTTATCTGTTCTCTCAGTCCCTCTTAACCTCAGGTCAGGTCAAGTCCAGCTCATGGTTCCATTTCTTACCTCTATCCTCACTGAAGCTTCCATGGCAGCCATAGCCAGCAGCACCCTATCAGATTGAGCTGCTTATATCTCACTCCGCAGGTCAAATATCTTGGAGCTTCCTTCTGGAAAAGTATTCCCCAACTCACAAAGCTTCCCTGTATCACATCAATCCATGACATATGGCTATCTAAAACTCAGCATTGTGAAAATTCTCAATCTTTGCTCTGTGTCTGCCATAGCCAGACAGGACATACAGCACTTGGAGCTTCTATATCTTACTCTACAGGCCATCTTAGCCCACGATTCCTTTTGGAGAAACATTCCTCTACTCGTGGCGAAGCTCCCTGATACATCACAGTCCAACATTGCTCATCCTGGAGCCCAGGATTGCGGAAATGTGGAAATCTGTAAGAACTGCGCCTGTTCATGGAATTCGTCTCTGCGCGTGCAGTACGGGCCGCGATCTGGACGAGGAGATTAGGGCTTTGGTAGAGCATCACATAAGCTACATTTCCATAAAAAAAGTTTTGAAAATGGTCCACCATAGCTCCTGCAATGTTAGAAAAACCAAGCCCCTGTCTCAGAAACCCTAAAATCCACCATAGCCAAAATCCTTCAAACTCAAAAATTCTTCATTTTCTCTCTCCTGACACTCAACCCAAGCCTCTGTCACTCTGATCCACTGTGTTACTGAAGTTCCTAGCAAGAAAAAGATTCAAGAAGATAAGCATCAACAAAATCAAAGCATCAAGAATCATCATCAAGTTCAACCATAGTATCTTTTGATACTACATAGTGTGTTTTCACACTGCCATTGGTTGTGTCTTCTGACACATTAATATTTCAACTTTGTGCTAGAAAGTTTCAAAAATTTTAAGTTGATTCCATCATGGAAATGCCAAGCATGAAGTCTCTTGGGTGGTTACCTGTTATAAAGAGTAACATTACTCTTGTTGCCCATTTACATTGCATGCAAGACTTGGCTATCTTAACTGTAGAAAGACATGGAGCTGTCTACATCAAAGTTCAATCAATGAATCCATTAGAAGATTTTGAAGACATTTCCACTACCTCAAAGAGGATACCTTTGCTTGAGGGGGACAAAGACATGGACATGAAGACTAAAGCTGCAAGCAAAGTCCATGGGGAACCAAACCAAGAAGACCATAAGATCAAAGAGCAAAGGAAGAAGGACAATAAGAAGATCAGCCATGAAGACCAAAAGACCACATCATTCAAAGCTGAAGAACCAAAGATGAAAGACAAGAAGATTTTCCATGCTGACAAAGAGAAATCATATGTTGAAAAAGACCACAAGGGCCTATCGGTCCTTGTCTCTCATTTTCTGTTTTAAAAACATTGTACCTGCCTTAATGTTCCTTTCATAAGCTTGAAAAAAAAAATAAATCCTCATGTAGCCTTGTACTACAGCCTCTGTACACTTTGTGAGGCCCCTGTTACAGCCTCTGGATGTCCACCATGTTTATGGTACCCACACTTAGCCTTTTCTGCAATAGCCTCTGGTGTTTTGCCATGTTTGTGGTATGCCCACACTTTGCAGGTGCAGCTCTCACTAAAGCCTCTACACACTTTGTACTTTCAGGTTGTGATTGAGGAGGGGTGTTGAGAATTTGCCAATCACACCCTATGTATGCCCCTTTGTATGGAACAACTAGGCTAGGAAGATGCAGTTCATTCTAGGAAGAGAGACAGATCCCATAGGCATAGTGATGAAATGTGCTACCAAGCAATCCTATATAATGATGTACTTGACTATCACTTTCATATGATGATAATGCAATAGTACTTGTCTCTTTCTATCAAGTCTCTGTGTCATTGTCAGTCCTACACAAGATTGTGTTTATGAGTTCAAGTCTCAATCTTGAAACCTAATTCACTTGTGTAACAGTTGTCTTCTTTGTCAATGTCAACATGAGTAGTATCTTCATCTTCCATCCTCCATAGCTTTCGCCTTTGCCATACTCTAGATCCCGCATTTATCACACCCCCCACCTCCAAAATTCGGCCCCTCCCCCTTCCCCCTCAACACACACCACACCATGTTGCGACGCCCCTGCCCCCCCGCCCCATTACATGACACGACGCGACTTGCTCCCCTCCTCTTAACACACACACCCACCCACCATGACGCCCCCCCCCCCCCCCCCAACACACACCACACCATGTCGTGACGCGCCCTCCCCCCCACCTCCAAAATTCGGCCCCCCCCTTCTCCCCCCCCTTCCCCCCCCTCCCCCCTCAACACACACCACAACATGTCGCGACGCCCCCCCACGCCCGGCCCTCGCGGATGACACGACACGACATGACACGACACACTCCCCTCCCCATCCCCAACATAACATGATATCCCTCCCCTCCAAAATTCGGCCCCTCCCCCTTCCCCGCTCAACACACACCACACCATGTCACGACGTGCCGCCCCCCCCTCCCCCCCCCCCCCCCCCCCCCCCATGACATCCCCACCCCACCCCCTCGCCCCATGACAAGACACGACGGCCCCTCAACACACACCACCCCATGTCGCGACGAGCCGCCCCTGCCCCCCCTCACCCCCCCTTTCTGCCCCCATGACATCCCCACCCCACCCCCCCCATGACACGACACGACGCGACACGCCCCCCCATGACATCCCCTCCACCCCCATGACATGACACGACGCGATGCCTCCCCCCCCCCCCCCCCCCCCAACACACACCACACCATGTCGCGACACGCCCTCCCCCCCACCTCCAAAATTCGGCCCCCCCTTCCCCAACACACACCACACCATGTTGCAACGTGCCCTCCCCCCCACCTCCAAAATTCGCCCCCCCCCCCCATTCCCCCCTCAACACATAGCACACCATGTCGCGACGCCCCCCCCCCCCCCATGACATGACACAACGCGACGTGCTCCCCTCCCCTTAACACACACACCCACCCACCATGACGGCCCCTTTCCCCAACACACACCACACCATGTCGCGACGCGCCCTCCCCCCCCCCCCCCCCCTTCCCCCCTCAACACACACCACAACATGTTGCGACGCCCCCTGCCCCCCGCCCCATGACATGACATGACGTGACGCCCCCTCCCCCGGCCCCCGCTGATGACACGACACGCTCCCCTCCCCACCCCCAACATAACATGATATGCCCCCCTCCAAAATTCGGCCCGTCCCCCTTCCCCCCTCAACACAGACCACACCATGTCGCGACGCGACGCGCCGCCCCACCCCCCCCCTTCCCCCCCCCTCCCTCCCCCCCCCATGACATCCCCACCCCACCCCCCCGCCCCATGACATGACACGACGCCCCCTCAACACACACCACACCATGTCGCGATGAGCCGCCCCACCCCCCCTCCCCCCCCGCCCCATGACATGATACGATGCCCACTCAACACGCACACACCCCATGTCGTGACGCGCCACCCCCGCCTCCCCCCCTTGCCCCCCCCCCCCCCCCCCCATGACATCCCCACCCCACTCCCCTCATCACACGACACGATGCGATGCGCCCCCCCCATGACATCCCCCCACCCCCCATGACATGACACGACCTGACGCGCCCCCCCCCCCCCCCATGCCATCCCCTTCCCCCCGCCCCATGACATGACACCACACCATGTCGTGATTCGCCCCCCCTTCCCCCCTCAACACACACCACACCATGTCGTGACGCCCCCGGCCCCCGGCCCCCGGCACCCGGCCGCCCCCCCCCCCCTTCCCCCCTCAACACACACCACAACATGTCGCGACGCCCCCCACGGGTGACACGACGGGACACGCCCCCCTCCCCCTCCCCAACATAACATGATATCCCCTGTCCTCGAAAATTCGGCCCCTCCCTCTTCCCCCCTCAACACACACCACACCATGTTGCGACGTGCCCCCCCCCCCTTCCCCATGACATCCCCACCCCACCCCCCCTCCCCCCATGGCACGACACAACACGACGCGCCCCCCTCCAAAATTCTGCCCCTCCCCCTTCCCCCCTCAACACAAAGCACACCATGTCGCGATGTGCCGCCCCCCCCTTCCCCATGACATCCCCCCCACCCATGACACGACACGACGCGATGCGCCCCCCCATGACATCCCCCTCCACCCCCATGACACGACACGACGCTATGCGCCCCCCCTCCCCCCATGACATCCTCGCCCCCCCATGACATGACACGACGCGATGTGCCCCCCTCCCCTTAACACACACACCCACCCACCATGACACCCCCCCCAACACACACCACACCATGTCACGACGCGCCCTCCCCCCCACCTCCCTAAATCGGCCCCCCCCCTTCCCCCTCAACACACACCACACCATGTCGCGATGCCTCCCCCCCCGCCCCATGACATGACATGACGCGACGTGCCCCCCTCCCCTTGACACACACACCCACCCACCATGACGCCCCCCCCAACACACACCACACCATGTTGCGACACGCCCTCCCTCCCACCTCCAAAATTCGCCCGCCCCCTTCCTCCCTCAACACACAGCACACCATGTCGCGACGTCCCCCCCTCACCCCCGCCCCATGACATGACACGACGCGACGTGCTCCCCTCCCCTTAACACACACACCCACCAACCCACCATGACCCCCCCCCACCCACCCATGACATGACACGACACGGCGTGGTGGGGTGGTGTGGAGGGAGCGGGGTTTTTGGAGGTGGGGTGCAGGGGGGGGGTGTCGTGGGGGGGTGACACGGGGTGGGGTGGGTCGAGCGGGGTTTTTGTAGGCGTGGTGGGGTGGTGTGGATTGAGCAGGGTTTTTCGAGGTGGGGTGGGGGGAGGGGGGGATGCACCGCGTCGTGGGGGTGCGGTGGGGTGGGGGGGTGTGCCGTGTCGTGGGGGAGGGGGGTGTGACGCGGGGTGGGGTGGGTCGAGCGGGGTTTCAGGAGGCGTCGTGGGTTGGTGTGGATGGAGGGGGGTTTTTCGAGGTGGGGTGCAGGGGGGCGTTGTGGGGGGGTGCGGTGGGGGTGGGGGGTGTGCTGTGTCGTGGGGGTGACGCGGGGTGGGGTGGGTCGAGCGGGGTTTTCGGAGGTGTGGTGGGGTGGTGTGGAGGGAGCGGAGTTTTCCGAGGTGGGGTGCGGGGGGGCATCGTGGGGGGGTGCGGTGGGGTGGGCGGTGTGCCGTGTCGTGGGGGGGTGACGCAGGGCACGGTGGGTCGAGCGGGGTTCTTGGAGGTGTGGTGGGGTGGTGTGGATGGAGCGGGGTTTTTCGAGGTGGGTTGGGGGGGGGGAGGCACCGCGTCGTGGGGGGGTGCGGTGGGGTGGGGCGTGTGCTGTGTCGTGGGGGGTGACGTGGAGTGTTGCGACGCCCCCTCCCCCCACCATGCCACGACATGACGCGACGCGCCCCCTCCCCCAACATAACATGACAACCCCCCTTCCGCCCCCCCCCCCCCCCCCCCCCCCCCATGACATCCCCCCGCCCCATGACATCCCCGTCCCCCCGCCCCATGACATGACACCACACCATGCCGCGACGCAACCCCCCTTCCCCCCTCAACACACACCACACCATGCCCCGACACGCCCCCCCCCATGAGATCCCGCCCGCCCCATGACATGACAGGATGCCCCCTCAACACACACCACCCCATGTCGCGACGCGCCGCCCCCGCCCCCGCCCTTGCCCCCCCTCCCCCGCTTTCCCACCCCCCCCATGACATCCCCACCCCACCCCCCCCATGACATCCCCCCCACCCCCCACGACACGACACGACGCGACGTGCCCCCCCTCCACCCATGACACGACACGACGCGACACGCCCCCCACCCCCATGACATGACATGATGCGACGCGCCCCCCTTCCCCCCTCCACACACACCACACCATGTCACGACTTGCTGCCCCCCCCTCCCCATGACATCCCCCCCTCCCCCAACCCCCCCACCCATGACACGACGTGACGCACACCCCCCCCCCCCCCCCCCCCCCCCCCCCCAATGGCGTCCCCGCCCCCCCATGACATGACACGACGCGACGTTCCCCTTCCCCTTAACACACACCCACCCACCATGACGCCGCCCCGCCCCGCCCCATGACATGACACAACGCGACGTACTCCCCTCCCCTTAACACACACACCCACCCACCATGACGCCCCCTCAAAAATTTCGTCTCCCCCCTCCCCCCCTCCAAAATCCCTCCCCCCCCCCCCCCCCCCCCCCACACACACACCACACCATGTCACGACGCCCCCCCCCTTCCGCCCCATGACATGACACGACGCGACGTGCTCTCCTCCCCTTAACACACACACCCACCCACCATGATGCCCCCTCAAGAATTTCGCCCCCCCCCCCCTCCCCCCTCCAAAATTGCCCCCCCCCCCCCCCCCCCCCCCCCCTTTCCCCCATCAACACACCCCACCCCACCCCTCCCCGCCCCTTTCCCCCATTAACACACCACCCCACCCCACCCCTCCCCCCCCCCCCCCCCCCCCCCCTCGAAAATTCAGGCCCCCCCGCCCCTTCAAAATTTGCCCCCCCTCCAAAATTCGGCCCCCCTTCCCCCCTCTAAATTCCCCCCCCCCCCCCCCCCCCCCCCCCCCACCAACCTCAACATGCCATGCCGCGATGCGCCCTCACCCCTCCCCCCAAAGAAATTTCGAGCTTTGTAGGTATGCCTTGTCGTTGGAGCCGAAAACACCTATGAGGGGGGATAAGCGCACAAACCATTGTAACCAACATTTTCTTCTCGCATTGCCTGGGTGTTCCCCCTCCACCCGGGCCTTGCGCCAACATAACACGAATGCTATTTCTTGCAATCGCAAAGTCTTCTTGCAATCTACTTTCTTTCAAAGCAAAGTGCCTTCTTGTAAGCTAAAGGTGGGAAAGACCGTGGGGGATCACGGTGAGAACCGTGGGTGACGAACGCAAAGTTGGGAATTGCATGCTACGCACGCATTGTGCGTTACACTTGGTATCAGAGCTCAACTCGCGCGAGGGCTAGTCCTTCAACAGGCGTGAGGAAGATTTTGGAAAGCTAGCAAGTTGCGGTTCATCAACATGGGTGGACGCAACAAGAATAAGAGTGGAATTCGAGATGACCGAGATGAAATCTCGGTGGCCCTTGGAATCGGAGCAAGCAGACCTCAACTGGTGATTGGGGAAGGATACGCAACGGAGCATGAGAATGAAATAGATGCTGCTATGCACGAAGAAGAGGAGCCACGGCGCGAGCCAGACCAAATGGATGCCATGCGAGAAATGATGAAGGACTTGCTGGCTACCATGCTACCCAAAGCACTAGGGAAGGCTCAAGCCGAGACGGACCACGATGGTGAGATTCATCGGAGACGCAGAAGGAAAGAAAAGAAGGAACGGGATGACTCCTCATCCGATGATATGGGAAAGTACAAGCCTCAAGCACCAGAGAAATACAAAGGTGAGAGGGACTCAGTCAGCCTAAACCGATGGATAAGAGAGGTGGACGGCTACATGAAGTTACTCAAGGTGTCAAGCAAGAGAAGAGGATTGGTGGCAGCACAGTTACTAGAGGGTGATGCCTCGAAGTGGCTGATGTATGAGGAAGAGCAGTTTGGCAGGAAACTAACATGGGAGGAGTTGCAGAGAAGCATGAAGGAATACTTTGTGCCAAAGAATGAACCATTCAAAGTCAGAGACGAATGGAGAAACTTGAGGCAGAATGCGGGCCGAATGAGAGACTATGTGCAAAAGTATAGGTCTCTAATGCTGCAGCTACCCGACATGGATGTAACCACCAAACTGCATGGTTTTCTGTATGGAATGCAACCATGGGCTAGAAGAGAGATAGAAAAGCAGGAACCGGGAAGTGTGCTGGAGGCTATGACAATGGCTGAAAGACTCACTGATTTCGATGGCAGACAAGGAGGGGCAGGGCGTGGGGCTCCGCAAGGAGGCAACACCGCTCAGTCCAACTCGACATGGGGAAATAGGCAAAACCAGGGATCTTACCAAAACAACACGCAAGGGAACAGTGGATGGAATGGCAAGCAACCCCTCCGACTGGAGTACACGGAGACTCGGTCCGAGACAACCCCAGCCAATAGTTCTGCTAGTTCCAGACCAACCACATCTGGGGTCGGCCGAGGGAACAACTCGAACAGAGGAGGATATGGAGGAGGAGGTAGAATGGGGCAAGGAAGAGGAGGCCCCTTAGCTTGTCATAATTGTGGAGGTCCGCACTTCGCAAGGGATTGTCCGAGGGGAGCAGCTTCTTCAAGTGGCTCCAGATTCGCGTATGCTCAAGCGGAAGCAGAAGGATCAAGATCGACAGTCCAAATAACTGAGATAGAAGAGGAAGAGAAGGAGTGGGAATCTAAGGCAAAGGCAGGAGCAGTGGGGGCCAAGCCTCCAGCAACTATGCCAACCTTTATTCCTAGCATATGCAACATGTTTGTTCAGGCTGAGTTGGGGAACCATCCCCAGGTGATGATGGTGGACACAGGGGCCACTCACAACTTCATATCTCCTCAGGTAGCATCCCGGCTAGGTGTGAAGCCAATAAGAGCCGAGGGTCTTGAGGTATCATTTGTGCAAGGAAAATACAAATACTGCGAGTTAGCCAAAGGCGTCCCAGTTCAAATTGGGCAATGGCAGGCAAATCTGGATTTTATAGTGGTGCCTATGGATGATTTTGAAGGTATATTAGGCATGGATTGGATAGACAACCATGTCGTGCAAATACTGGGCATGAAAAAGAATAAAATTTACTTGCAAGCACCGCAGTCGGTGGTCTGGGTGCCATACTTTCGCACTAAAAGCAAGAGTCACAACAAGTCACCGGCGGGCAATGCAGTGGACGCTAGATTGGTGGTGACAAAGGTGCAGAATGTGAACAGCTCAGAAAAAGAAAGTCCTGCAAAGGTGTGGGTGCAAAAAGCAACGACAAAGGAGCAACCGGAAGAAGTACAATTGGAGAGAGCAAAAGGGATGGAAACAGTGGCAGAAAAAGCCACAGAAAAGAGTCAAGAAACACAAGTGGGAGCCCCAGGTCCTATGGAGATTACGGCCAAGCAGCTAGAAAAAGAATTGAAGCATGGGGGACAGTTGAGGCTATGTATGATGAGGCTCATTGAAGAAGAACCAGTGATTCAACAAATCATCTGGACAATAGGTGACGAAAGGGTCAGGGAAGTTCTGGACAAGTTCCAAGATGTCATGCCCGACAAGCTGCCGATCGGGTTGCCGCCTCGCAGGAGTGTTGATCACCGAATCGAGCTCTTACCAGGAGTGCAACCACCAGCCAGGCCAGCTTACAGGATGACGGGAACGGAGCTAGTGGAATTGAAGAAACAGCTAGGAGAAATGGAGGCATCAGGCCACATTCAACCTAGTAGATCACCCTATGGAGCTCCAGTCCTATTTGTCAAGAAAAAGGATGGGTCTCTTCGTCTGTGTACAGATTACAGAGCTCTCAATAAAGCTACAGTGAGGAATAGGTACCCTGTGCCAGTGGTAGATGAACTGCTGGATCGGCTGCAAGGAGCCCGTTACTTCAGCAGAATCGACTTGAGATCAGGGTATCACCAAATTAGAATAGCAGAAGGGGACGAGGTGAAGACGGCTTTCAGAAGCCGATACGGGAGCTACGAATGGTTGGTCATGCCAGAAGGGCTCACTAATGCACCAGCTACCTTTTGTGAGCTCATGGATAAGATCTTCATCGACTATCTTGATGATTTTGTGATCATCTATATTGATGATGTGCTCATCTACAGCAGAACCCTGGAAGATCATGTACAGCACCTGGAGAAGGTCTTTACCCGGCTCCGGGAGAATCAATTGTTTGTGAAGCCAGAAAAGTGTGAGTTTGCTGTACAAGAGATAGAATTTTTGGGCTATTTAGTCAAAGAAAATGGGATTGCCATAGACCCGAAGAAGGTTCAGGCAGTAAAGAATTGGGAGGCTCCCCGCAAGGTAAGTCAGGTGCGGGAATTTTTGGGATTTACAGTTTTTTGTCGAAGGTTCATTCAAGGATATAGTAAGATTACTGCCCCACTGACAGATCTCACCTCCAACACAACTACTTTTCAGTGGACGGATCGGGAGCAGCAAGCCTTTGAGCAGTTGAAGAGCATGATGATCCAGGCCCCAGTTTTAAAGATGGCAGATTTCACACGCCCGTTTGAGGTCCATACTGATGCGTCAAGCTATGCCATAGGTGGTGTGCTCATGCAGGATGGTCATCCAGTATGCTATGAATCGAAGAAGCTGGACCCAACGGAGAGAAGGTGGGCTACTCATGAGAAAGAGATGTATGCAGTAGTGCATTGCTTGAGAAAGTGGCGGCACTATGTGCAGGATAAGCCAACAAAAGTCTATACAGATAATATTTCCCTCAAGTATTTCCAAACTCAACCAAAGCTATCACCAAAGCAGGCCCGATGGCAGGATTTTCTGGCCGAATTTGACATAGAGATTATCCACAAGCCTGGCTCTTCCAATAAAATGCCGGATGCTTTGAGTCGACAAGCTGAACTACAAGCTATCACCGTTGCTGAAGGCAGATTTGGGGCTCAGGTGCGGGAGAAGATGGATGGGAATGAAGAGGCTCAGCAACTTCTGAAGGACATTGAAGCAGGATCCACTCCATGGGGAATGTATGAAGTCAGAAATGGTATCATCTACTACCAAGGAGCCATGTATGTACCCAAAAATGATGAACTCAGGAATCAAATCCTATGGGAGTGCCATGATAGTCCCATTGGGGGGCACTCGGGTCAGATAAGGACTTTTGATCGCCTGAAAAGATTTTTCTATTGGCCGAAGATGCGGGAGGACGTCACCGAATATGTACGCACCTGCCCGACATGTCAAATGGTGAAGGCACAGAGGATGAAGCCCGCAGGAGAGCTACAACAGATGCCGATTCCATCCCGCCCCTGGGATGTGGTAAGTATGGATTTCATCACCGAATTGCCCAAGTCGCATGGCTGCACGGCCATCTTTGTGGTGGTGGACTACCTCTCCAAACAAGCTCACTTCATTGCCACCGAGCCGCCAATCACTGCTCAGAAAGTGGCAAAATTATTCTTTTCAAGGATCTTCAAGTATCATGGGCTGCCTCTAGCCATTGTGTCTGATCGAGATCCCCGATTTCTCAGCAACATGTGGCGGGAGCTTTTCAAGTTAATGGATACTCAGCTCCGCTTCTCGTCGGCTTTTCATCCGCAGACAGATGGACAAACCGAAAGACTCAACCAAGGCATCGAAGATTACATCCGCAGCTATGTCCGAGCTGATCAAAAGGATTGGGCTCAATACCTTGACATCCTGGAGTTTCATTACAATGCGACCCTGCATAGTTCTACAGGTTTCACCCCCTTCGAGATAGCAACAGGCAAAGAAGTCATCACCCCTCTGGCCTTGGCAGCAGGTAAGCAGTATGTCGAAGATCCAGATGCCGAAGAGTTCCTACTGAAGTGGAAACAACG